>NC_057871.1:18161601-18409101 GCF_019740435.1 Gambusia affinis | reverse complement strand
ACAGTATCCAACTTGCCAGTGTTTGATACTGATTGCATGTAATTACTAGAGGTACTAAACAAACTGGTTTATTGTTTATTATTATGTGACACTAAAAAGTCCTAACAAGAAGTGGGTCTCGTTCAGCCTGCATTTTTTTTTTCCTATGGAAACTAATATTTATTATTTGATTCCAATTTTGCAGGGCCACAATTCAATTTAAATTCGATTTTAAACTGAAATTGATCTTATTCATAATGATTTCTCCTTCAGTCTGTGTGCAAAAATTCATCACAATCTTCTTCAGTCTGCTTTGCACACCAGAATGAAACACTGAGACATTAAAGTGTGTATATGTGTATTATAAAAATCTTTAATCAAGACTTCCCTACTGAAATATTTATAATGATACCGTATTTGTTAAAGCAATTTCCCAGAAGTACTCTTACACCCACACAAATAACTGTGTTTCGCCTGTCATGGAGGAAAATCAGGAAAGGGAACAGACTTCGTGTGCAACTGAAAGGAAACGAAAAAAACAAAAGGACTCGCAAACTGCTGGTAGAACTAGACTTATCTTGTTTTTACGTGTTGAAGTAATTTGATACAACGCCCTACAACAAAATGCCTGACTTTACAGATGAAATTACCAATATACTTTGTTTTCCTCAGGAAGATTCATTAGCAGGAACTTATTAAAACTCCAAAGCCTCCAGAAAGTCTTTGCATTAAATTTAATATTATATTGGACAAAAACTGCACTGCATAAAAACACCGCAGTGCAAAGTAAATTGTTTGTGTATCAAGCCACATGCAGCAGGCTGAATAATGGGATCGTGTCTCATGTTTTCATCATTTATTGTGTTAATAGATCAGTATAGTTACTTTTAACTTGTTATTTAGCACTTCAGCCAGAATCAGGGTCCTCTGACCAATAATTTCACTTCATTTCCACAACTGTCATCATCAAGGAACTTACTTTCAAAGTGATCTGTCCCGTATTTTGGAACAGATTTTAAATCCTTGCAGACGTCTCATTGAGTCTATTTTAAGACTTCAGTATGGCCTCACTCCCCCTCAAGATGACTTGAAAGTCTTGTCAGATCAATCCTTGAGATGACTGGCTGTGCAATGAAATATAACTGTTTGCTTGGTTAAGTGAAGCTATTAGCTGGTCAGTCTCTGTGTATTGATCAATATTATTGGACAATTAGCTAATTTCCTTTGGATCACACCTTTAAGATGTTATCTCTCTCCCTCAAATAATGTATTGGTTGTCTACTTAGATTAGTATTGCTCTTATTTAATGTGCATAGGGAAGTAACATAAAAAAAATAAGTGCAGTAAGTGCAAGGTAGCACTGAAAGTATTTTATATAGATAAGAGGATAAAAATAACTTTTCACTTAGCTGGTTGTAATCTTAGCTTTTAACAACATTTTTCAATTTACTTGTCCAGTGACGCATACGAGGTAAAAAGTCCACAATGGGGCGATCCATCCATCCAAACATAATAAATCTAAAAGCTACATTAACACATTACATGATGGTGTCTATCTCATTCGATTTGTCTGATCCCAGTTTTTCGAGAAACAAAAGTTTACCTTGCACCTCAAATCCTTTGCAGAATAAAAGACACAGCAAAGTTTGTTCAAAACAAGACGCGTGTAGTAAATGACTTGTCTTCTGTGGACGAGGGGTGTGCGCTGAGACGTGCAAGGTTGCATGCATGATGGGATCATCTGTGAGGTCATGTCAGCACAATCTTTGTGCTCACGCATCTCGACCTGACTTGCACCTCTTTACTGGTCCAAATAAGGTCTAAGCTGTCTGGCCTCACCATATGCTATCTTACAACAACACTGCTGCCATCAAGGACCTCAAAACCTTTATTTTAGATTGCAAGGGCTTTTAAATTTAGTGGGTACCATCTGTTCGCTCTCAGTATCTTTTTTTGTTTTTGTTCATTTCATCTCGATATTGTTCTTATTTAACAAAATATGTGATCAAGGCAAATCTTTAACACAAAACCCTTAACGTAGAGAGTTAGAAAACCAGTTGTTCACAAAATAATTTGACGGCTTGCTTGCGGTAAGAATAAGCAAACCCTTACATTCCTTGTGATTTAATAAGTCTGTGTCACTTCAGCATAAAACAATGCTGCTGTTCATTAGCAGATTGCCTCTTTTCACACCCTATTGGTATGATCAGTTATGTCATTAAACTAGGATCAGAAAAGTCAGAAAAAGGAATAATTGCATAAGGACGTTTGCTTCACTTTTTACATGCATATATACAAAAATTAATGGTGTATTTCTGCAGTACCTTGCAAAAACAAATTGGGAAAATGACAATTCCTCTAAAATGCAGTGACTATGAAAAGTAACAAGGAAAGAGCCTGAATAGTTCTGCACATGTAAATGCAAGAGAGAAACCACGTAATTAAAGAAGTAGTTTTATTTATTTATTTTTTTTCCCCAACAATTGACAAACGCAGAGGTGTAGGAAGTATTATTTTCTTCACGTGTACTTTGCTTTGTTGAGTTATGAGAGCTTCGGGGTTTTTAATTAGTTAATTTAATTTAATTACAACATGACACAGTGGCACTGTTCCATTAAGCCACCGTCCACTAAGCTGGACAGGGGCCTATATTTACCCACATAGAGTGAATAGAGCAGTGAAGGAGGTACATTTTCATCAAGAACCTGAAACATGTGGCGAAATCAACACAGAATTTGACCAGAAAATACATTTCCAATGACCAGTCACAGCCCCTATATGTAAACGTTACAGAAATCTGTAATAGTAATCAGGATTGAAGAGAGAGCTAAGAGAGAGACCAAGAATTTAAAATTTGGCACAAAAATATTCATAGGAAGGATACCAACTACTATTGGTATCCATCAAAATTAAAAGTGGTACTTTTCTAAATTATTTGATGTGGTATTTTGTTACTGTATTTAAAAAGATGGTTTATATTTAAGCTTTTGATAGATTCTTACAAGAGATACCAATTGGCACAGTGACTCACAGACTAAATTGTGAAACAGCACTTTTGCTATAATTGGTTTACAATATGGACTTATGAAAGCCAATGAAATAGTTTTCCACAAATAGACACTTAACATCTTGGAATCTAGAATATCAGCAGGACACTCAAAATCTCAGTGCTGTTTTAATATCAAAACGGGGAGGCTAATTTAAAGGTGAAATGCTGATTGTTATCAAATGTATTCATTCTGCTACAAAGCCAAGTGTATACTATTGTGTTTTCAAAGTAACTTATTAAAAGTAGAAGTTGTGACCAGGATGCAGGAAAGGATGGGTGCGTCTGCATGTGTGTTTGTGTGTAGCTACATCTCTTCATCTGGTCTTGGCGTTATGGAGTCAAGCTTGTTTTCTTTTTCCCCCTCCTTTGCCTTGCAAGTTGTTCCCACCATCTGGCACCGGTCTTTGAAAATGAGGCCAAGTCTCTCCCACCAGAATGGCATGAAAATATACCCACACACCAAGTCTTCTTATCTCTCTGTCAAGTCAGCCACTGACTAGGAGCAAAGATAACAGTGTTGAATAAAAAGTAGACTACTATATTTTTCAGTGATGTGGAATTGACAAATTTTATATGGTGAGTATAATTATTGATTTTTACATTAGGTTGAAAGTGCTAATACTATCAAAGTATTTAACCCTGTCTTTTTTTCTTTTTTTTTTCTTTTTCTTTTTTTTTTTTAGTTTAGACCTCTAGCAATAAAAGAGAAGTAAAGAAATCAAATCTTTGTCAAACAGTTCAGGGAGAGAATAGAGCCATACAGAACAAAGGAAAGGAGGCATTTAGAGCTCCACTGACTTCTTGGCATATTTAACTTTCTGCTCCCGTCAGCGTAGAAGAACTCCATTGACTCTCTTCTGTTGGAGGCCATGGTCATTTGCATAACCTATTCCCCTCTCTTACTGCCAGGGAGCTTCAGGCCCTCTCCCAGTCTCTGTTTACTCTGTGTGACCGAGGCCATGTTGGATCACTTTACTGCTGTGCTGTGGCGATTTCCCTGGGCCTTAATTGCTTTGGTTTTATGCTGGGTCAGACTGTGTGTGATACACACTATTTACAAGACCTCATTGTGACAATGACCTTTAAATTGTTCTCTCTGTCCCATCGACACACGCGTTCCTTTTCACAGATGCAAACAAAAGCACATGTACAGATGCACAGAGAACAGGAATCATTTGAGTTCCTTTAAATTTACTTGGCTTCTCTCATTGCTTCTAGTAGCTACACAATTTTTCCATCAATTGAAATTGAGACATTTTTTAAAGCAGGTATACAGTAACAAAACTAAAAATCTTTTAATTATTTTCAATTGTGTGCAAATGTAATTCAATCTGGAGAGACTCAGACGGAGAAAGACAGTGATTAAAAGGGTTTATTGACATACGTGAATTAAAGTTCTTAGGCGCTCGGGCCCCGGCTGTGGACATCGAGCTGTGAATTGCTATAAGCTCGGATGAGTATTCCCGATGCTGGTTAGGAATGTCATCCCCCGGTGGTGGAGGAGGTCAGTGAAGAATGCATGCCTGGAGAGCCAGGAGAGCGGAGGTGGAGAAGGGGGGAAGGTGGGTTGAGCGGAAGATGCCATGAATGGAGGTCCTTTTCAACTGGGGCTTGGTTGGCGATTGACCATGACGTGGCCTGGTCCAGCGTTGATAGGTCGTCGATGATGAGCGGGACGTGTCGATTGGATGATGCAGGTGGGGCTAGAGAGTCTTCCAGTTTGAATTTACGCCTAGACTTCATATCAACACCAATTGTTACTTTTAAGTTGTAGGAGATATTTAGACATCTGCAGTGTCTCACGCATTTTATCACATTACAAATGATGCGATAATTTATTATTTGTAATATTACAAGATATTTGGGTTGGAAGTTAATGTGATAGATTAACACAAATAACTTATTTATGCAGTGGAAATAACAATTTTTGGTGTTTAAACTGTTTTGCAAAAATCCCCAAAAAGTGTGGTGTGCACAAAGTGAAGAACAATTTTCAAATCTGGTAAAAAAGTATTAAACGTCAACTGGTCCTGTGAGAAGAAGATGTTCGGTGAAGCTCTGCTGTTTCAGGACCTGGGTGAGTTACGTTAACTGATGGAACAGCAAATTCCTCTTTAACAGAAAAACATCCTGCTGCAGAATGTGCAGCCATTTGTTTCGGAGAGAAAGAGATGAAACAATAATTTGCAAACGCTTCTATAACAAGTGTTGGTACAAACAGGGTTTTTCCTCTTTTTTTCGTGCAACGTACGTGGTCCCTCCACCGCCGGTTACCTTCTTCTGACTTTTAAAATGTGTACATTACAAATGTGAGGCAAGTTCATCATAATGTTTGGAAAGATGTGATTGGCCCTCGGAGAAAAGCCAAATTTTGGGATCGGCAGACTTTAATAGTCAGATAGCACATGAACAGGTAGAGGCATTTATAATATCCAGTTAACCAGAACAGTCAATCCAAGATCAAAGAGAAAAACATCAACCAGGATCATGTCTCTGGAACCCATTGCTCTACTTTTAATTGTCTTTTGTGAGTCTGCGGCCTCTATCTTGACTGAGTCAGATGAGGATGCCAAAACTAGTTTATAAATAAATTTTAAAAAGACATAAAAGAAAAAGACAGAGTTCAAGATGCCCAAGTTTTGCGTTTTGTAAATTATATTTATGTCCTGGAGCATGAAGGATCTAAGCAGTCTCATGAAAAGATCTCAGGTTTTAAACCCTTTGAAACTGGTTGAAATTACAGTAACGGATGTAAAAATTACAGTACAGATGTAACTTTTCTTTACGAAACTCATTTGTGAATCTGAGACCAAAAAAGACTGAAAACTCTCTGGGGAAATAATTTGTTTCAGTCAAAATTTGATTCTAGAGCTAGACATCATGCAATTTATTTAGCAATGAAATACATTTTTCTCTTCATAAACTGATCTCCTATTAAAATAGGAAATACTTAATTGCTGTAGGTACCCTCATGTTGTGGAGAATGTCTGTGCTCCAAACTTTGACAATGATCTGTTTGCCAGCAACATTATCTGGATGATTTCTGATTTAAATACACACCTCCTGGTATTTGGAGGAGACTTAAACAGTACTATTTCTAAAGCTCCATTGCCTATGGCCAAGGCTTTTGAAACTTTTTGAGTCAAAATGAATAAATTTATCATTGGAGATTTTATAACCCTCAGGCCCAAGACCATTCTTCTTTTCAAGTGTTCATTTTATGTAATCTGACAATTTTGTCATAAATAAATCTCTGGCCTCCAAAATCTCAAACTCAGATTGTTTTCCAATTGTTGTGTCAAATCATACCCCACTGATTTTTATATGCTCTTAAATCATAAATACACACCTCTATTACTGTTTTGTGCAATCACTCTTCAAAAAAATATGGCTTCTAATTGAGAGCAGGATCAAATTCAGGGGTGGGTCAAGATTCAAAAATAAATCTAAATATATGTTTACAATCTGTGCAACAGTTTTAATTCCTTCCATTGTGATTTAACTCATGTTTTTGCTCTGCCTGTTACTTCAGGCATACTGGTCTCTTTACCTTGATGTGCTCTCTGTGTTGCACTAAAATCCTGTCCACCAGTGACCATTTTTGGTGTTTGCAAGGATGTCACTATACCCAATAACAGATGGGTGTTATTGCCTTTACTGTATTATTGTCATGATGCAGAATTTTACTGCCCTGCAGTAAACAGATACATGCTACTCAGTCGTCACTCTGCAGCAGGACTGACTGAAGGATGTTATGGCCTTTTTAAAAGGGACGATTTGGCTCAGAGGAAATGCTGACAAGGTTTCTCACATATGGCAACCTTCATGGGTATTTTTTCTTTTAGTTGTTCTTTGTTTTGTCTCATATCTCTTTTGGTTGGACCTTGGGTTTAGAATTGGGTGAAGCCCATTGTTTCAAATTGATGACTTGAATTGTTTTGATTTGATTTTTGTAAAGCCATTTGCATCTCTTTAGTCGGATATGTGAAACTGCGTGTCAAAATTAATAAAAAGAGATGGAGAAAATTTCATGAACAAGAGCAGGTAATGAGGCATTGAGTATTGAGAGTATTATCACAACAAAAGAAAAAAATTGCTGTGCTTTGTGCTTATTTTTGCCAGGATTACAGCCACTGGGATTTGGGCTG
Source organism: Gambusia affinis (assembly GCF_019740435.1). Taxonomy (NCBI): domain Eukaryota; kingdom Metazoa; phylum Chordata; class Actinopteri; order Cyprinodontiformes; family Poeciliidae; genus Gambusia; species Gambusia affinis. The sequence continues at coordinate 18,401,925 of NC_057871.1, read as the reverse complement.
GCTTCCCTGTGTTTGCACAACAACATATCCTTATTTCATATTGATTTTTCTTTTATTATCAGATGAAATGATAAGCATGAGAAAGCAGGCAACAACATGTGATGCAACACCATGTCAACACAGGCGGGGTAATAATTGCTGTGGAAATGGATGGGACAAATATCCTATCAAGCTTCATAATGGAGAGGCAAAAACTGTGAATTTACACTGTGAAAAATGAACGTGATTCCTTTACAAAGGATAGCGCAATAAAAATATGAACAAATAAATGTCTGAGAGGGTAGCATGTATCTGTTTACAGCTCAAGAGGAGTGGATTTATTTTAGAACCAGATAAATCAGATAGAGAAATGAATAATGAATGAACAGCAGACAAATGCTGTATGGAACAACATATTTATGTGTTTCTACCATTTATCGGATTAAAGTTAAACCAGACGGGATACGACTTGGCAGTAGATGCGGAGAAGAAAAATGTCTGCGTGTATACACAGTGGGTTAAATAATACGTCAAAGTTTTTCTCAGCAGGGATATATAGTTTTAAATTTCTGTTGATATGAAATTCGAGACAGCAGCACAATCCAAGTACTCTTCCTCAACCAATCAGCAGCACACAGTTTTCTCCTCTTTCAATCCCATTCAAGTGAAGACTGTTCCAGCCTTCTGTATGCTGAATGAAAGTAATGTGCGGAATGTTATTGTCAGCACACAGTGTGGTAAAGATGGAAAAAGTGATTTGATTACTCGCTACTGAAAAAATTAACATGTTAAGTAATAACCTGGTTAATCCCATCACTGGCAGCACCGCCCAGAGTGAGAAAGTAGGGTCAAAAAATTAACTAATGTACATAACAAGCAAAGATTTACTATAGAGGTTTGAGAATAATTTCTATTAAAATCTGAGGAAGAAAAGAAAGAAGGATAATCAACCACAAATTTGTTCTTACCGTTGTACTTTGTCGTACCGTGAGTGGTAAAACAAATTACCTGGCGCCCAAAGATAAGGTTAAAAGCTAAGCTGAAAGTGCAAAGTATTAATAATAATAATAATAATCACTATGACTTAGTTGACTATGTAGGTATTATAATATATCAATCCTCAAAACAACATGTGTTGAGGATTAGGCTACATATCTGTGCAAAGCTTTTAAGATTCAGCCCATTAGTACTGAAGCTTCTCGTGATCTCAGACATGCATCAACGTGCAATACCATTAAAGGTTTGACTTCAGCTGTTTTTGTTCATGTCAACTTATGATTTTATTTATAGGTCGCACACTGAAAAATGCTATATGTGTGGATCAATTTGTTTTTGTCTGTAAGGAGTGGAAAACTTTCAGCTGCCTGGCAGACGATGGAGGCAGTAACACACAGAGGACAATGTACTTCTATGCTGCAGACTTGTATTTGTTTAGTAGTAGGTAATGAATTGATCTCTGACATTCATATACTTTACACTAAGAATCTGACAAATTACAGCTGGGGCTGTTGTGGTCACAGTGTCTACGATGGCAATGATGTTCCTCAGCTTTGATTGACAAGTCTTTGAGACCAACTGTAGGAAATTGAAAATCTACTGAACTCCTAAATTCATTGTGCGTCTTTTGACTAAAGCTTTACAGTAACTCAATGAAGTTGGGAAATTGTTTAAAACATAAGTACAGGGCAGCCATGGGCGATTAAAGCATTTATCAAACATGCATGAAATAATAAAAGCAACACTGAAGGTATGTTTTTGATAAAGTTAAAAAAAGTCAATTTTACATAACAAACATATTGCAGCTGTTAGAAAATCACTGGAAGAAAGTCAACCTTTGAGATTTTCAAACATCAATTTAATTTTCACATTTACAATAGTTTTTTTTTTTTGCTTTTCTTTTACTCAAAATCATAACAAAGAAACTCACTAAAATTTTTCCACAACCTTATTTTTGGGGCTCTATTGAAAACAGTCGTCCTTCCTGCTGGGAATGAATAAGTACTGTCTGCAGGGCAACTTTGTTAACATCATAATCATCTTTGATTGGTGTTTCATGGCAGTTGGTAGCACAACAGCTGTTGCCTCATTACCCAATCTCGTTTGAGTTCACACATATGAGCGAATAACCAAATGCAAAGCAATTCACCCCCACGCCTACTTCCAGGGCGTGGGGGTGATTTGGTATTTCATTTTTTCGTGTGTGTAATTTAGCATGAAAAAAAAAGTCAAAACAATGTTTATTTGAATAAATTTAAAATAAATGTTTTCTTTGTAAATTTTCTGCAGAACTCTACGGAGCTTCAGCTTAAAATAAACAACATGCCAATTCAAACATCCTTCCTCTGACATGAGAGATGGAGGCGGCACACCCAGAAGTTCGTGGATTAGTATAGATTTAAGAAGATTCCACTGTTAAGCTCTAAGCTAAGTGCGTGTGCATGTGTGTGTGTGTGTCTGTTTGAGTGTGTCCGATATCAAGCAAATTCTTCTTTTAGATACAAAAATATATATAGTGAAATATCCAGTTTATGCCCAGAGATAGAAGAGGAGATGAAAGTTTGTTTCTTTATCCCCATGAGTATACTCCATTGGAACAATGCATACTATAGTCCCTTACGCCTGCTGAATGTTTAGCCCTGAAAGGTAGTCACACCTTTTTTTTTCATGTTATAACCTAATTCTAGTCTTAACCCTAAAATGAAGAATGTATGGTAAAAGTATTACTTCCATAAAAGGATCACATTTTCATCCCCACATTAACAGAACATCCCTTTACACAGTGTCTTGTGAAATGTTGGCCTTTTACGCAGAATCTACATAAAACACTTAGGTGTTTTTGTGGTATTCTCATGTGAATGTGAATCTGATGATAAGCATGCTAGACATCGTTTGATCCCACTCAGAGAAAAAAGGACAAGTTTTATGACTCACACCTTCAAAGATGCAAAGGTCTTCAAATAAAGAAATATCAAGCAGGTGCATCATCAGAAAACCATCACTTAATGTGTTATATATATACATATATGAATGTATGTAAAAAAAATAAAAAAAAGAAACACCAAAAGAACACCTCCTTTGTGATTAGAAACAATGAAATTAAAGAATACCATCTCCTCTGTAGAACCAAAATCTATAATTGTAACTGCGAGGCTTCGTTGCCGCTGTGCAGGTTCTGCTTTAGTAACTCTCAACTGCAGACAGTCAAATTACATAAGAGTACGGCCTCACTAAATGCAAGCTATGTGGAACTTTAAAAATAGATCAATAATGCATGTGGTAAAGATTGCTGTAGTGCAAACGGGAAAGGCCAATTAAATTCTACTTAATATAATTTCTTTCCCTATTTGCCCTTTGCTCTGTTTTGTTGTTAGTCTGGATAGTCTGTATGTTTTTTCTCCTTCTCCTTCTACAATTATGCCTGGATTCTGGAATCTTTGAGCTGGCTTTGGAAGAAATTGTATGTTTTTGTAGCCTTGAGAACAACCTAAATGGACAGTGACTTTTAGGTAAAACATAAAACTTTATATTAAGTGTTACAAAAGCACAAAAAATGGACAAAATAAATCCAAAACAGAAAAAGGACACAAGACAGGAGTAGTGATAGTCAAGCTCCACTAGGGATACTTAAAAGTATACCATGAATGTCTCATATCCTTGAACCAATGTGATCCTTGAAACTTTCCCCTTATTTTCCTTAAATTACTTAATTTTTTCCTTTCTTTTTCCTCCAAGCTATATTAATTTAGTACCCCGCGGATCTCAGATCATTTTAATAGCCTGACCATCTGTGATTTCTTCTTTATCACTGTGTTGGTGTACAGCAGGGGTGTTGGACCTATGGGAGATATGTGTGGCCAATGTGGATGTGGGCGTATGGGGTCATGGTGGTGGTGAGGAGGTGGGTGCTGGTTGGGTAAGCTTCACTCAAAGCTGTTGTAAACACCTCTAATGCACTGCTAAACTTGGGGGATCTCGTGTGTGGGTGTGTGTGTTGTGCATGTGGGTCTACTGCACACAACGAGCCGACTAATCCCTCATAAACCTACATTTTATCGCTTACCACACCATTAGCTGAGCTGTGGCATTCTGCCTGTAGATGTCAAAACAGAGAGACTACGAGAGTCTATGGATTTCTTTGTTGCTCTGTGCATAGAATTCACATTTCCCTGGGCCTTGTTAGAGATGAAAAGAATTAGGTCTTTCTCAGCAGGGAAACAATGTAATAGTAGCTGCAACTAGACTTTTCTTTTTTGTCTTTTTATGTAGCAAAAACTGTAAAACAACATGTAAATTTAGATACTTTGAACTGTGGCTTTAGGAAATCTACAGTTTTTTGTTTTTTTTTTGGTTTTTAGATATCTTTGTCAGCTATTATAAAAGTAAGCAATATTGCTGACAATATGACTACTTTTTGTTCAGAGGCAGTTTATACTGACACTGACCAAAGAAGTTTTTCCTCATCTGCCGGAAATTGACTACTTAAGAGAGATGTAAGTTTTGCATTAAAAGCTGCATAAGGTTTGATGGAATAATGTGAAATTTTCTTAGCTCGAAATCACTTTTCCTACTTAGCAAAACAAACATGTTTAGTCAAAGGCAGCATGTAGTAAGTTAGACTGTCTGCAGTGGGGCATGAGTGACAGAAAGCAATCTCCTGTGGGTTGAAGCAGGTGAAGCTGGCACTGTAGCATCCCTGATCAACTCCATAACAGGAAAATGTTTGTGTGTGTGTGTGAGTTGCCTTCTATTTGATACATTGTGAGGACCATTTCCCTAACACATACTATGCTGTGAGGACCCACTGCTCCTCATGAGGTCCAAAACCAAGGCCCCCTCAGAAGAAGTGATGTTTCTTGTTTAGGTTTAGGGTCAGGAATATACTGGTAGGTTAGGTTTAAGGAAGAGCCAAGGTTATGGTTAGTCTGTAGAAATGAATGGAAGTCAATGGGAAGTCCCCACAAAGATAGAGAGATAAATGTGTGTGTGTGTGTGTGTGTGTATGCATAGACATGACCTTACCCATCACTGCCTGTCTTTTCATTTGTTTGCAAGTCACTTCATGTGACACCAGGTCTGGTTGTTTGAACACATCTGTGTGTTTTTACGTGTGTGTGTGTGTGTGCATACAAAATGTTTCAGATGCCATTCTGAGAGACTCATACATCTCACATATTCCCACGGGCATAAAATCTTTGTTCTTCTCTTATATAAAAAAGTATTTACTATATAGTTTACTATGCAGTCGACTTGGCATTTGAAAACTCTAAGATTATATGATGGTTTAGTTAAACACACATAAGTAGAAGTAAGGCTGTCATGTCTTTACATCTTCAGAAGTGGCATTAGATGTTTTCTAAAGAGTTAGTTCCAAGTATCCTAAAAATAAAGAGCTTATAGGGTAAAAATAATTATTGTAAAACTCTTTTTTCTTTAGTGAGAAAGCAATTTTTTTTTTCATGACAGATATGAACTGGAACTAATTAGGACCCGCCCAGTTGAAACAAGGGAAATAAAATCTTCATGTAGGTCTTACAAAACTGTATGGTCTAAGAGTCAGCTTTATGACATGAATTTCATGGTTCGAAAAGGGTTATGTTCTCTTTGATCAGAAATATCCCCAAAGTTTAGGGAGAAAAATTGTAGCACTTTGTGTTTTTAGTCTTATTTGAGTCAACAAACTTCACCTGCGTTTTCATATTGCCAAACTAAAATAAAATAAAATAAATTAGACACTGAGAAACAAAGCAGCTTCTGGCAGCATCATGCTCATAATTTTGTATTTCATACTGAGTAATGCAAACTATGCAATTCTCTAATTCCTAATTCCCAATGACTTCACCATCTCTGATGCTGTTCAAGCATGACACACTGAGTCAAAAGTTTTTTCATGGATCACTTTTATTTATTTTATTTTAACACTGAAGGTAAGTCTGTAACATTTGCAACAGCAGCAGAGCAGATAACACACTAATTGCATTGATTGCCTCTGCCCAATGCGTTGTTATAGGTTTCTTTGCGATGAAGCACTGCTGTAAGAGTACCAGTAAAAAGGTAAACAAAGATGCCGTCCACAGCTTTCGTGTGTTTTGTAATTGCCCTATTTTTCCAACAAAGCAAATTCTGAGTTTGATCAAGATGCTTAAATATGCAAAGACTAAATATATTTCCTAGAGAGATAGAGAAAACATCCTCTTCATCTTGACCCATGAGTCCCTCTACTTAAAACAAAAGAAGACAAAAACTGGAGTGACTTGAGGCAAGGTTAAAGTAAAATCACAACAACATTCTGCAGGTGACAACAAAAAACAAACAAAAAAATATATAAAAAGAAGAACATAAAAAACATAAGTGAATGGAGTTTGCATTTTTATGGGGTCAGAATCTGATTTTAGTATGACACATGTTAGTGCTTACTTTAACTTTTTGACTTGGCTGTCAGGAAGAAATCTGGAATCAGCTTTTATATTTATGACTTTGAAGTATTTATATGTTTTTCTCTTTTTTATCTGTTGGCTTAGGCACCTTAATGAGTAATCAACTCTCAACCCTTGAATTTAGAAAAACGATTAATGTCACATTTTGATTTAGCATTTGCACCCATCTAGTTAATCTTCAGATTTTTATGTTGAAGCAATTAAAATAGATTTGGATAAGAGTGTTTATGAAAGTATTTTGAGCTGCTTATTAATCTAATACCCCCAAAAAAGATTCACTTTCTTTCTTTGTTTTTTTTTTGTTTTGTTTTTTTTCCTGTCAAGCTCTTGTGAAGGTGTCCAAACATCATCGAGTTCTGGCTAACATGGGAGTCAGTCAGGACTCCCAGTTACTGCCGGGGACCACCTTCCTGCTAAGGCTTCTTAGAAATTTTGTTGACTGCTCTCTATTTCATGTGCTTTAGAATTACCAATTTGTGCCTACCTTTTTTCTCTACCATTTAATCATCCTTTAAATCATTGGTCAACAACATTCACATTGGAAACTCACCAGCCTCCACAAGAACTTGCCAAAGGTGTGTTGTATTTTAACTTATACAACATTCTTGCCTGTGGTGCCCATTATAAACAACAACAGGACATCCACAATAAAATGAAAACGGTACTAGGAATTGAGCCATAAATCAAGGAAAGAGTCTGACTTTGGAGGTCCTAATTACAAGGAAGATCCAAAATCTCTGATCTCGAAGTTTGATTACTGGAATGAGACAAACAGAACACTCACCATCACCTGCCTGTCCTCTGTCACACTCGGCCACTCCAAGATTTACTCCTTCAGAGGCTGTTATCGCTAACCTACAAGTTAGAAACATTCCTTAAATTGCTTACCCACTTCAATATCCCCAAAGCTGCACTGTCTTTAATCGTTTCTCCTTCAAACCATTTCCTGACCATCAGCTAATTGTGAACTCTCACTCTCTTAGTGCACAAGGTCATTTTTTAGCTCCCATAATTTCATCTTTGTTAACTACATACTCAAATTCATCCCCTCTTCACCCATAATTATAGTCTCGAACATAATAAAACAATTTCAAATTATGGATTTATGTGAAATTCTTAAACCCTGATAAAATATGTGAAAGCTATAAACATTCAAAATTGTTGTGGCCCACCAACACAGCATGAAAAATGACTGAAACAATCTGTTCATTAAATGTACTTCATAATTAACTGACTAATTAGCAGAAGGGCTTCTTTATGTTTTGCACTTATTCATCAGAAAATATATTGCATGAATGTAATTACATGTTAGATACATATCATTGACAGAGCACTGTGTTTTAAAAACAAATATGTCTACTGATTTTGTGTTTTTTTTCTTTGCCAAAATCAAGTCTGGCAAAAATTACTTAGGCCATTTTTTAAGGAAAGTGACAATATGAAAAATGAATCATCATCCTTGATGGTTTTAATGGCTAATGCATCAGGAGAGCTCAGCTTTTACTCATACAATGCTCTGTATAAGTGCAGAGCATTTATGTGCACAAAAAATACGTCCTTCTGATATGCCATTGTGGAGAGTTAATAGAACAACCTTCTTCACTGCTGATAATCCAGGGTCAATAGCAGTTGTGTAAACATTGTGAAACACCAATCTCCACACACTCCTCAAAAGCAACCTGCAGGCCATTATCTGCTGGCAAAATCTATGAATGAGTAACCTTACCAGAACCAACAGATTGATTTATGCATTATGTCTAACCGGCAAAAAGAAAAGGGCAAAGTTATTAAGACGCAAAAGCATTCAGTATGGGATGTTGTGACATTCAGCAGTATAAGAAGCAAAGTTGATTTAAAGCCAAATGTGCATCCCAAATGTCAACATGGCTCACACATGCTTAGGCTGAATTTATTACTATATTTAGATTCCAGACTTTGCAACAGTTGTGGGCAAAAGCCTTGAATCTGAGCTTGCTTTAAAAAGGATTAATATTCTTCAATCCCTCAAGCCTAGGTAATAACTTTATTGTCAGTATTGAAAAGGATGCAAGATCCCACTGTGAACTCTTCTCCCTTGAGAAACACCAGCTGAAGAGACTGCAGTTGGACAGATAATGTTATCCCTTGAAATCCCCCACATTTGTTTGTACGTATATACTTTATCTGCAGTTTTCAGCACTTTGAGTGCCAGGCTAATGCAAAGGCTGCTTAATCTGATGCTGTTATTTGTGTATAATGTGGCAATGTCTCTTATGCCTGCCATGTATGTGCATATTATGTCTCACAGAGATTACAGATTCTGGAATGGCAGCTGGATGTGCTACATTCAGGAGTAGGTTAGTATGTTTGAAGAGTTGCTGTTGACCTAGCAACCTCATCCATTTTCAGGTTTCTGTAATGGGGTATATACAGCTCTGAAAAATATTAAGAGACCACTTAAAATGATCGGTTTCTCTGATTTTACTCTTTATAGTTATATGTTTGAGTAAAATGATCAATGTTCTTTTATTCTATGAACTACTGACATGTCCCCGAACTTCCAAGCAAAACTTTAGTATTTATTTGCAGAAAATGAAAAATGGTCAAAATCACAGAACAGATGCAGTGCTTTCAGATCTCAAATAATGCAAAGGAAATAAATTCATATTCATTTAGAAACAACAATACTATTTTTTAACTCAGGAAGAGTTCAGAAATCAATGTTTGGTGGAACAGCCATGAGGTTTTCATTAGGGTTCAATGCAGTGAGCTCTTGATTTTTTCCAAAGCTGCGTATACATATATGTGTGTGTGTGTGTGTGTGTGTGCTTAATTTTGAGTGTTGTTTTGTTTATCTTTGAGAAGATTTTTGATTTTTTTTTTCACCTGTGAGAATATTTTTCTTCTGCTGCTCAAGACATGGCAGCATGCATAATCTCCTCCACCCAGGAGAATGTTTGCTGTAAATAAAGAGACAAGGATCAGCAATTTTGTGTATCTTAACTGTATGCGACTTAAAGTGCACGAAAGCAAAGAAAAACCAGAAAAGAAACAGAGCAACAGAATTACAGTTTAGAACCGACTCTTGAGCGTAAAAAGAAGACAATCATAGTGTGCCGGCAAAAATTAGGTTTATTCATGTTGCCATACAGAGTTTCACATGTAACTCTGTGGCTTACATGACCTATGACCTATGACTTATGTAAAAATCACTGCAGGGTCAACATTAAGATCCTGGTGTAAAATAAGTGTGCTTCAACAAGTACCTACTGCTCCATCAGTACTGTTGCTAAATCAACAGTAGTGATGCAGAGGAACTACAAAATTCTCACTTCTCATTCTCCAACGTCAGTAACATCTTGGAAGAGTTAAACTGCTTTCACTAGAATTAAAAAAAAACTTTTCCAAAGAAGATACTATCTTTATATAGCAAGTCTAAGTGAAAGAAAAGTTATTGACGAAAAACTTTGAGGATGTGTTCAAACTATTAGGTCTTGCCTTGTTGAAGAAGCATGGTAACCAAAACAACTTGTTAAATAATTGGATCATTAGGAGAATCTCCCAACTAGAATCAGCTCATGAGAAACAAAATGATAAAGGCATTTATAGTCTATATCTTATATAAGACAGAAAGACTAAAGTTTCACTTGAAATGCTGGATAAAATTAGAGTAGCCTACGGTCACAAACAAATGTAGACATGGATTATGTTTCTATTGCAACTAAATTCAGTAAAATACATTGTCTAATGACTGGATTTATTGCCCCTTTGGTCTTACCTGGAAACCAGAGTTAAGCTTCTGAACATGAAGTTTGTAAACCCCTGCTCTAAGCCAAATAAAATATATAGAGAAAAGCACCTTATTTGTTTATTTGTGAAAAAGAACTTGGAAGAGAGAGAAATGTCAGTTTTTGCTTAAATGCTAAAATTGTCAATTCTTCTCGTCAAATTTAATCACCGGCAGCTGCTTATGTAAATACCCGCTGGTTGGAACAGTGAACATTTCATTTATTCCTGTGTCTTTATGCCTTTCAACACACTGGTTTTTAATTTAAGCTCGAGCTGCTATCACACTAAGCCACATTCAGTTTAGACGGACGGAAAACATGTTATCAGGACTTTTAGCCTTTCTGCAAACAATCCTTTTAATTAAGACTGTTCAGTTGTGCTCCAAGCTCATATTTACATGGAGATGAGTTGGGGTGAAATAGAGAATGCAAGACAGAACAACATAGAATAATAAAGAGAAACAAATCAGACCTAGTAGCGCCAGCAGGCTCAATGCTATGAGGCTAAAAAGCAAACAAATATACAGACATAAAAAAAAACTAAATGAAACCAGAAAACATTGAATCGACATTAGGTTTCCCTAATTAGGTCAGCAAGATTACAAAAAGCAGAAACTCTCCAAACATCTTTATGTCTTGCATTCACAATTTCTTATTTTAAAATGTGAATCAAAACTTTCAAGTATACTGTATCTCACATGCACAGGAGGTATGCTAATAATGCTCTCAAAGCTAAACGCCGCTTACGATTTTCTTTCTATTTATTTATTTATTTGGCACACTGTCCAAGAATGTAGATATTCTAAAACATTACTGACGATGAGTTTTTAGAAAGCAGATGATCATGTATGTAATTCCAGATGAGCCATCTGGATTATGGAGGGAGCCTTTTCTTTGTCAAGTGAGCTGACTGAGCCAAAGCCAAGGTATTATGGTATTAATAAGCACAGATTTCCTGTGGGGAAAGAGCAGTAAAAGCATCGAGCATGCCAAGAAACTCCATGGCTGCACATCGTTCATATCTGTGTCAGTTAAAGCAAGTAGGGCTACTGTCTATACATACGGATGAGCAGGTGCTTCGATTTTTTATTTTTAAATGGAGACCACATGCTGTCACAATATGGATAAATAAATGTTGTAAATAATGAGAAATGTTTTGCTTTTCTTACGGATGAGAAGAGACAAACTTGTTGAATTTAGTGTGACTATCAGCACACTGGCCAGCCGGGATAACCGTCTTCCTTATTGTTGCATCCATTGCAATGGCAACTTCTATCTGTTGAAGTTTCTTGTTGTCCTAGGGTTATTAGTCCTTCTCCATAATTCAAAGCTTTGAATATTATTTTATATTCCAATCCTGCTGTAAAGTTCTGCTGTGTTTCTTGTCTTTCTGATGTGACAATTATGAGAACAATTTACGCTGGGCTGAATTTATTTATTTGGGAATATTTTAAATCATTTAACTGAATTGTGTTTTAATGCGGTTTACCAGAATAAAGGGACCTGCAGAAATAATACATGTAACACTTTTCAATTTCGTTTGTAAGAAAAAAATATGATTCCTCCTTTCAATGTGTCATCTCCTTACATTCAACTGTTTTGATTCAATTTGTACAGGTTTTTTTTTTTTTTTTTTTTTTACATAAATTGAGATTTGTGCTTACAGTATCATGTGACAATGGTAGAAAACTTTTAAGGAACATATAAATGTATTTTCAAGGCACAGTAATTGAATCTGAATTTCATCCAATGCAGTGGACTGATTTAGATTGAAGTTGGATGAAAGATAAGTCTATATGATCGGACCGAATTGTTTTGTAAAGTATTGTGAGATAATATTTGTTGTAATTTTGCACAATTCATAGTATGAATGCAAAAAATGGTGACTGTTTTATAGAGAATTTATTTTTTATCTGAACCATAGATGAATTATAAGAATTATATTTCCAAATGCACGCCATTGAGTGGTTGACTTTTATTCAAAGCTGTGTGTGAAATCCAAAGAAAGTTTGATAAGCTCAACTAATTTACATATGCAGCCAAATTAGCTCTGGATTCAGAATCCTTCCATCCATCCATCCATTGTCTGTACACCCTTGTCCCTAATGGGGTCGGGAGGGTTGCTGGTGCCCATCCCCAGCTGTGTACCGGGCGAGAGGCGGGGTACACCCTGGACAGGTCGCCAGTCTGTCGCAGGGATTCAGAATCTAAAGCCTCATTTAGAAATATTTTTAGGGGAGCTGGTAACAGCATTAAACATGACAGAGGCACACCCCACACAGCATAATGTGGCTCTGTAAAGTGTGCTAATAGCAGGGGTGCAAGGAGGGAAGCAGTGACTGTTTAAACAAATGCATGCCTTTAAAATACATTTAGACCAGGGAGTGGAATTGGTTCTGGCTGCCCTGCTGTTTTTCAATATGAGGATCATAGGGAGATCTACACATGAGGGATTTTGAATCAGATCTTCCTTTTTTGGTGTGACAAAGCAAAGGCTTTCTTTTTCAGGATAAATCTCAAACACTCCAAAGAAGAGCATCTGTACTTTGGTTTTGGTGCTGCATTTACGTTTGTGATTTTTTTATAACACCACCTAAGTGATTTAAAAATAATTGTTATCCAGCAAAACAAAGAAAACAGCCTAAAACAACGTATCAAGGAAAATACATAAGCAAAAAAGAGAGTGACAGGATCAAACTTGGCGAAGAATACATTTTTATACTGCATGCCGGAGATTATCTCATTTTAACGCAGCAGAAGAATAACTGAAAGCTTACACAGTAAATGTGATTACCACTGCTCTTTATAAGATTTGTACACAGATTTTAATTAGATCCATCAACAGTGTGAGCGCCGTGTCTGATAAACTGGGTCATTCTTGCAAAGAAGGTCTTCTTGCTCATAGCAGAGGAATCACCCCGAGGAAGAAAACACACAGCTGCTACTGCAGCAAGGCAAGAGAATCAGGAGGGTTGCGAGGGAGAGACAAGTGGACAAGAAAGCAATTGATGCTTGTTTTCTTGGTTAGATTTACTTGTAAACTTAAATGTAACAAAGGTTCGTTTTGCACCGCTGGAATTTCTTGGAACTGGCACTTTTAGAGAGAAAACCAATTTCTAGCTTAAGTGTGCAGTGTGACATTTATGTTTATTTATTTGCTTGATAATCAGACCAAAATTTCTTCTTCGACCACACATAAAGGTGTGCTTAAATGAAAATCCCGAAACTGTGTTATGACTTTTAAGCTTTGGTGTGCCTCGCGAATTGTTAGTGGCCGCTATCTGGCCACTTAACATTGTAAGCTCACCACTCTCTGTGAACAATTCATATTCAACATTCTTTTTGAGTTATTTCCATGATTTTTGATGTAAATATGTCCCAGTACTGATAAAATGAAACTTGTTTACAGTTGTTTTTTTTTCTATGTGTGACTGGCGTTATAGCGGTACAAGAATCTGAACATATTGCATCAGTTTCTTCCTTTGTCTGTTGGTTATATCTGTATGCACTGCATGCATGAAGTGCAGCCCTGCTTTCTGGGCATCGCATTCACTAATCAAGTCTAATCTTAGTCTTTTTGAAGCCATCATCTTCATCTCTCTAAATGTGAGTGCGTGTGTTTGGGTGTTTGTGTGTATTTGTTGGTGAATTCACACTCATCTCCCTCAGACAGCTGCTCCTGAATAAACATTGTTTACTTCCTAATCGAGCAGGGAGAGCACAGAGGGCCTGAACTCTCACTGTTACCTTTTGCACATGTACACACACGCACACACACAGATGAATATGAATCCCCATAAGCAAACACTAACTTATGCACATTCTTATTCACCGAATTGGAAGAAACAGAGCACACAAGTAATTATCTCCATATACTTCATTTGCATTAGTCTCACAGAGTTATTTGATTTATCAATCAGTGATTGATAAGGTGTATATGAATCATTATCTGGCATGCTTACCAGATAATGGATTATTTGTTTGTTGCTGATCTAGAAAAAAAGACCATATGAAATAAGCTATATGATCCTAATCATACACACCACCCAAAATTTCATAAATATGCAACAAATATAACATAATAAAATTGGTCTCAAAGCAGTAAAGATATACACTTACACCAATACAGAAAAATTGACGAACATATGCCTAAATACAAACAACCTGGCTGCATTAGAGGCTTGGATGTACTTGGTTCTCCTGCAGGAACAGATGGCCTGAACTCTGTAGGGATGATCACAGGGAGGATGGAGGTCAGGAACCAGCAAGGGAGAGACAGAAGGAAAGGGGTTCAGGGGAAGGGGGATGGGTGAACGAAGGAGAGCTAAAGCTGGAAGGAAGGGAGAAGGAATGATCAGAGCAGGTCAAATGTGATAAAAAAAAAGAGTAGCTTAAGAAGGAGTGATATTTTATGGGGAAAGAATTGAGGGTAAGAGGCCAACGGAGAAACGAAAAAGTTGAGAGCCTACGGTCTAACAGCTTAAAAATGGAACAAGAGAAATAGTGATCCAAAGGAAAGGGAAGAAGGAGGGAGAACTATATGCAGCAGATAAGCAGTTAGAACAAGGAGTATGGATATAACGGCAAAGTAAGAGGAATTGGCCATGTGAAAAACAAGATAAGCTGTCTGAAAGTTGGAAAGGAAAAGCGTATGAATCTGATGAAAAGATGGAAGTAAAAGACAGGATGGATAACCGAGACAGGGAAAGGAAAGATGGGATGGTGAGCTTACCAGATAACCAATTGTTTTCTGATCTACAAAAGAATCACATCCAACAGGCTAGAGTTTGGTTGAATATATAAATTAGAAATGAAGCTAAAATAAGTACAACAGTTTTACCAAAAAAATGTTTTTTTGGACACTTGGTGGCATTACATACTAAATGTGTCAATTATATATATATATATATATATATTATATATATATATATATATATGATTAGAAAAAAAAGACATGTAAAAGGCATTACACATTTAGTATGTAATGCCTTTTTTGTCATTGTCACTTGATGTCATCTATGCACAATTGTGCTTATTTCAATATTCCATGTGTCTTCTGTAATGGAAGCTTTCTCATCACTTCAATAACAGTTTTCCATAAATTCAGATATTTTGAATGCAACTGCCTTTTTTACTTACAATTATTTTCCAAAGTTGTGATGATGTCATGAATTGCGGTGGTGGAGGTGAGGCAGGCACTGAGAAACCCAGCTTGTAGTGAAAAATAATGACTTTAATGAGGATATGGACAACGGGGAACGGGACGCCAAGTACGACGTGTGACCAGACGTAGACGAGGATCCGACAAGACACAGAGACACAGGTGACACAAAATACACATAAGGTAATCAGGGAACGAGACACACCTGGGAACTAATCAAGGGGAGACAGGACAACACAGAGACTCAGACACACAGGAAACTAGAAATAAATACACTGAAAAACAAAGAACCTGACAGATGATCCTTAACTTGACCCTTTCAAAGCATTTGAGGTGATTAGTTTTATATTTTTTGAACAGCTGAGCAGTGAAGAGGACAGTAAAACTAGTGACTTAAACTTAGAATTTAAATTTTACTCACTTTTGCACCATAAAAAGGTTTTTCTTCAAATGCTAGAACACAATTCAATAAGTGTGACCCACCTGAATACTTTTACCATTGAGTCTTTCTTGGGAGTTAGTCTATCAGTATTTCACATCCACCATGTTCTTTAGGTGATGCTCAGTGTTGCTTTTGTCCCAAACATGCTTCTTGGAAATGTTGCCCAAGACATCAAGTTTAGTTTCATAAGACTGCAACACACACTTTCTGTGGAAACAAAGGCTTATGTCTGACAGGACATAAGCCGATATATGGACGATAAAGGAGACGGTTGTGAAATATACAACATAGGAATTCCTGCAAGTTCTTCAGTATGGTTGCCTGTTGGTAGCCTCCTTCACATTTTCTCTCTGGGATTTTCAAGAATTCTGGAGAAATGCACAGTTTTTTGTAATATCCATTGTTGTCCGAGATCTTCTCCAGTTAATTTACCAATTTATTGCTCTGCATTGCTCTCCTTGTTGATACATTTGTTCTAATAGATCCCAAAAGTTCCAAAATATGGCTATTTTTTTAGGTTAATCAAACTGAAAATAATTGATTATAGGTGTGAAAATAAATAAATAAATAAATAATTGAAAAGTAAAGTAAATAAATGAAAGGCTCAGGGTTTAAATAGCTTCAGAAAATAACTGCAATAGTGTCAATCTTTGGGCAGTACTTTACCAAAGGAAAGTTGGTAAATATGCCTTCCAGTCTCCACAATCAGCCTGATTATCTCATTATCTATTATGTTCAACTTAATCAGTCAGCAATATTCTTACTGATGTCTTTTCACTGTTTAGATTAGACCATGAGTGTCTCTTTCTGGTTTTCTTTTCCTTTTTTTATTTTGTATATTCATTCAAGCCATACTTAGAGGGTCAATTGCTGGGTTTTTCCCTTTGCTCAGCCTGTGCACATTGCAGACATGCTGAGTAAATCCCAACTCATCCACCTTTACAGCAGAGCTCTTTTCCTCCATCCAACCATCTCTTGCTTTCTCTCTAATCATTGCCTCAGGGGCCAATGAACAGACAACTGAGGTTAACATTCCCCGGAGAAGAGGAGCGAGTCTAAATGAGGCTGAGGTGAAGATGACCAGGTGAAAAAGGCAAATAAAAGAGATGAGGGACGAGGCAGACAAGTGGATAGTTTGGCCTGAAGGAGATTGGCAAAAAAGATGGAAAGAAAGAGTGAAAGAGCGAACCTGAGATTTCCAATTTTGAGTCAGCTATGAACATTTTTTTTTTTCAGATACTGCATGATCTCTGTTGCTATGACATTTTAACCTAACTGTTCACTATTATGATCAACATTCACATAGAGTTGTTACCTGCTTCCCTGTAAATGCAAGAGAAAAATAATTTGGGTCAAATTTCAATTTAAGATTAGGAAATATTTAATATGTAGTTGCAAATCAATAATCAGTGCTAATGTCTTCAAATTACTACATATCTTGATTAAGATATGCTTGGATTAGCTATGGTAATTTCAGCCAAACATATTTTTTTTTCTTAGGTACTGGAGAGACTAACATGCTAAAGAAGCTATTTATAGCTTTGATTTATGTGCATCAATAAGTTACAGTCAAAATAGTTAAATTGGGGTTTTTCTAGAGAGTTTGCACCCTGTAAGTATCTTACCTGTAGCAGACACCAATGAGACAGTCTCAGTTTGGATAAACAAAACGTTTTGACTGGGGGTTCAAATAAATACATTTGCTACATATCTTGTCAGAACTCTGCAAAAAAAATGCCACTAACACCACAACATGTTTAAATAAAATGAAATTTAGAACATGATTAATTTTAAATTCATTTAATTTACATACACAGGTGTGAGCACGCAAATCTTTACTTTACCCGAGTTGTGGTGCAGTTTCGTTCTCCCCTTTAGCTGCAAAGAAAAGCAATGTTTCTGCAGAATCTGGTGTGCACAGCTAAGCATAGACTTCCACAATGATGCTAATGATGCTTAAATAACTGGCCCTCAAACAACAAACAACATATTATGGTCTTTAAAATGAAGAAGCAAGACTAAGGGGATATGCAGTTGTAGCCTTGACTTCTATGGATATTTATACCATAGAAAAAATCTGAAGAAGTACATAGTTGTTGCGAGGTATAATAATATTTCATGAGTCCAACTTTAGAGGACTTTATTTATTTGTTTGATTATTTATGTGTTTGGCTATTTGTTTAAGTTATTTGCTTAAGATGACATTACTCAACTATGGAAGTAGCCATAGTGTAACAAGTGTTTAGACTCTTTCAAAAAAATATATTTTATTAAAGATTATTTAAAGACCTGTCTTTATTGATAGCGGTCTTTATTAAAGACCGCTATCAACTGCTGCTGAAATACTTGTCTCTGCACTGAACCTCTTCAATAAATAATAATAAAAATTCAACTTTACTTCTGTTTTTGTTTTTTGCTTTTGTCCATTTACTCCTCTTGTTGCCTCCAGGGTGTCTTTTTGCTTTGAGAGGGAATAATTTGGAGAGCAGTTATACTGTTGAATGTTTGAGCATATAAACCTGCTTTGCTGAATTTACTATTTCAAGGGAATAGCGAATGAATACTAATCAAGACAGGTAGATATATCAGGGGGTCATGCAGAAGTGCTCTTACTCCTCGATCCTTATTTATTTGTTCTATATGATTACATTTTTTTGTAGTATTTCAAGGCATAGATCATGTCATAAATCAGTGTAGCCTAACTTGGTCTTGAGTTTCTAATTGATTCCTCATGCATATGAGGGTCACACAGAGACAGAGAAGTCTTTATACTCTATTTTCATCTAGTCCCATTAATGCAGTGCTGGCTCTCTGCATTTTAACGACTGACTTTCTTCCACACTTTACAGATTATTTTCTAAATCTGCTTTGCATCCAAATTACAACCTTCAGACATTCATTTAAACTTTTATGTTTAAAGTTTTTTTGGCACTCAATATGGTCTCAGGCCCAACATGAAGATTTCTCTTGTATTCGAATACAAGAAAACAACTTGTCACCACTAGTTCTCTCCGTTTTACACACACATGCACAAGACCACAAACACGATTTGTATTTAGCACTATATCAGCGAGGTAATTTTGTCAAACTATTGCAACAGTCTGTTTTCTGACAATAACATGTATGTTTGCTTTGAAACATTAAAGTTACTGTATGCCTCTGTTTTCAGATTGTGCATATTTCTGAAGTAGCAGGGTTGCTGCATGTCAACAGTATAATAATCCCATCCATATGAAAAAACCCTGGGGCTGTAGAAGACAAAGTGTTACCAAAATGAGGCAGTCTCAACTGCTCTTATTTTAGCACAAAATGAGAATAGGAATCTCATTGTTTTGGACATACATACATTCCTCCTAACACATGTAATGGAGATGTAAAACACATTAAAAAGTAGCGAAATAAAGAGAGGAAATGAGAAAAAGGGTGAGGGTCAATACAAGCGAACAATGAACAAAAAGCATGGAACTGTCTTCAACAAGATGGTCTTTGTCACTATCACCTACTTTAGACACTGAGTTTGTGTCATGCAGTGTTCCTCTTAAAGTTTACTCCTAAGGGTGTTGAAATTTCCATTTTACAGGTTAGATGGTGTCTTTTGACTTTGAAAGGGAATAATTTAGAAAGCAGTTAAACTGTTGGAGAAAGTTTGACCATATAAATCTACTTTACTGAATTTAATATTTCAAGGGAATAGCAAATGAAGACTAATGGTGACAGCTAGATATATTAGAGTGCCATGGAAAAGTGCTCCAACTCCCTGGACCTTCTCACTTTTTGTCATGTTGCAAGTATAATATAACTAAGTGAATTGGACACAAAAAGACACTTGCTTTTCAACATTTTGACAAATAAAGTTCTGAAAAGTGCGGCATGCATATCTATTTATCCCCCCAATCGCAGATGTAGCTATGAATATAAGCTATCTGTTCTGCCCTTTAATTTATTGTAAAATAGGTTCTTAATTTTGTGTTAGAGTAATAAGGCTTTTATTTTGAAGGTCAAGGTAGGTCTGGGATAAGACGTCAGCCATTTCCTTAGGTTTGTTTTACTCAGTCACACATGAGGAGGTGAATCTGTCACAATTAGCCTTTTGTTTACACCATCGACATCGCCGTCTGTAAGTAATTAATATTCAAAATTAGATTTTATTTAATACCTTATTTGTTAAGAATGTGTTCTTCATTCTAACTCTTTTGTACTCATAATAAATGCAGCTATTTTATTTATTTTACAGTTTACTCCATGTCATACTAGTACTTGGGTCACCAGGATAAGCGGAAGTAAAGAACCTGTACCCGAACTCAGGCGTTCCATTTATTAGGCATCAGAAAGAGCGTAGTGGACCACATGAGACCAGTCAGGAATAAAGTCACAAATGAAATTAAAGCTACAGTATGTAGTTTTATAAAAATAATAATAAAAAAAAAGTTTTATGCAAATTTGTTAAAACTAATACAATGTTGCGAGAGTACTACAGGCTCCTTTGTAATGAACAAGCTCTAACCGAGTGGCGAGAAAGAACAGGATGTGAGCAGTGTGTACACAACAGTGATTGACAGCGGTATGACCCTCCTCCTGGCTCTGATTGGTTGTTTTTGAATCAGAGCCATTAGATCCTGTATTTGTGGGCCTACTGTGTAGGCAGGACCAGAAGTAAAAGGCAGAGGAGTTAATTTTTTTCACAGATTGCCTGTCCCATATTATACTGTCATGACAGTGTGGTAGTTTGTACAAATATGTGAAAAAAACATATTTTTTTTTATAAAACTGCTGCTTTAAAGCTAAGTTTCAAGCTTATGAAAACAGTTTGCTTTGTAAATCTCAAGGAGCACTGTTCAGTCATTTGCAAATGGAAAGATAATCTTACTAATACAAACCAAATAATGCATGGGCCTCAACCTAAGCTGTGTGGCAAAAAACATTATGAATCAGAAAAGCAGACAAGACTCTGAAGGAGCTACAGAGATCAGCTCCTCCAGATAAGTTGGAGTGACGGGTCAGTTATGAGCCATTCACTTCATTCTCTTTACTCTGGTCAGATGAGAACAAAATGTTACTTTTTGGAAAATATCCAAGATGCAATAAATGAAAACTAAACATCGCATCAGAAATCTTTCTGGGATACATGTTTGTGATTTTTACGTTACAAAATATAATAAAGTTTAAGGGATGAGAGTGATTTTGGTATAACAAGGACAAGAAATTATACATATCAAATCTTCATTTCAAATGAGCATGGTATGACTGATCATAAAATTGACTGTTTGTAGGCAAAACAGGCCACCTGCAAAGTATAAAACACAAAACCGCTTGTTTTAATGGCTACACATCAAATGTGCAAACGATCTGTTTCTTTGATTGCAAATACATTCTTGTTAGCTCTTAAGAAATAAATAAATAAATAAATAAATAAAAGGAAAACATCCCTCAGGGCAAGATGCTCCAAATACAGAAGTAGAATGTGACTTCGTGACCTCTCCCAAAACTCACAGAGGTTGCAGTTCAAAGGTTGGAGCTCATCTCCATCTCATCTCTGTACTCGACCCTCATTGATTGGGACATGTTTTCTTTTCCTGTGGCCCCGGGGCTTTCATTTCTCTGACCTGATATGCTGTTACATATCCTGCCTATATTCTTAAGCCACACCCCTTGCATCCTGTCCCCCCTCTCTCCTTTATCCCAAGCTGCCCTCAAGCCATGCTCTGTCTAATTTAATTAGTCACACTCACCTTTTTAAAAACTTACCCTACCATGAGTCTGTTCTGCATTTACACAGGGTTTTTTCTACTTATTGTTTACTTTTGTCCAACCTCGTGTTCTGCTGCTTTATTTTAGCACACCCAAAGGAGTTGCTGCAACCCATGCACTAAGTAAACAAGAAAGTGGGATTAGGCATTTGGTTGCTAATAAATGAAATAATTTTTTCTCAGTAGTTTGCTTCACCTTTTTCAGATAAGACAACAAGAACTGAACGTGGAGGAAAAACAATGTAGATCATTCTCAACAAGCGCGTGTTAATGGAGAGTTTGGCAGGATGGTGAATGATAGAGGAAAAGACATGTGGGTGCCAAAGTGAAAGACAATGAGCGCCCCCCTGGTTTTTGACATAGGCAGTTATTAGCTGTAAAATTTTAGTCATAGTCATAAAAGACAAGCATACATCAACACTTAGTTTTTAGAGAAGAGGGCAATTTTATTTCAGTCAAGATAAAATGACATGCAAAAAACTTTCTGAATTTAGTAAAGCTCAATATTTTCTTCTTTTTTTTTTCTTTTTTTTTCAAATTTTGCCCCTTCCGGCAAATTCGCAGTCAACACTCTGACATTGCCACATGATAAGTTCTGGAAGACAAAAAAGCTGTCAGTCACATGGCTTATTCACTAGCTTTGACATGCATTGTTATTTGAAACCACTGTCAGACAAATTAGGCAGCACGCATATACCCTTTCTCATGCACACGTGCATGCACACATAGAAACACACACACACACACATACGTAGAGTATGTCTTTCTATCTTCAAAAGCATTTCTCATTGACTCCCAGTCATTTTTCACTTATATACACAGACTAGCCTTGATCCTTACCCTAAATCTATCACTACCAGTGCATGCCTAGCCCAAACCTTAGTCCTAAACTTAAACCATAACCCATAAATTGATCGCCACAGCAAAGTATTTGTTAGGAAAATGGTCCATACAATATATCAAATACAAGGCCACATACACCCACACACCCACGCACACACCGTCTGCCTAATCATCTGACAACAAGGCACCCATTGTGGCATGTTATGACTTTGTGCAGCGACCAACCACCCAGAGGGTAGCAGCATCTTTGAATCAAAGACAGATACGTGCCTCTCAGGAGCCAGATATCACAAGCAAAGCATGTGGGGTTGGAGGAATACAGCTGTAGCCACAGACCATGTTAGTCAGCTGAGGCATTCCTCTTTCCATAACTCCCCTTGACCTTTGCCAAGTGCCAGATGGATTAAAATGATGTTCAGAAGTCACAAGATGACGTGAATTCTGAAAATTATTTCCTTCAAAATAACTCTGGAAGCTTTCATCCAAATAGCAAATAATTTGTTCTGACTCTCCTTTTTTAAAATTCATAGACTCATTTTCAGCAAGTGTATGTATTCTTCTTTAATGAAGAATAGGATATACCATATTCTTCATTAAATTATTTCTGATTTTATTTACTTAATGAGTAATCCTACTTGTCCACTCTGGAGTCCTGGCTAGTATTTTGTCTTCTGACTGAAGGGCTTAAAGACAAATCATCCTACTTATTGGCTGTTGTATTCTAAAAATATTTAAATTATCCAATGCATGCTGGTGGTGGATTTCTGTCAGGCGATTTGTGCAACGTGTTTATATTTTTCTAGTTTTGCTACTAAAATTTAATTATTTTCCTGCCTTTTATTTTTCACCCTGTCAGTTTACAAATAGCCTGTCAAAAATTGGACTTTGATTTACATATAAATGAATTAAATAAGCTGCACTTTGTATAAAAAAAAAATCACTCTCTTCCCATGTCATTGCTGAACTTGGGGAGAATGTAGTTACTGAGTTTAGTGCTTGAAAGGCAGCGCCCCATTACATTATGTATGCATGCATTGTAACAACACAAATGACAAACGCAAGTGAACAATGCAAGACAAAAAACTGTTCCTAATGGGATTTAAAATGAAGACTTGGTCTCAAATTGTGTGTAGAGTGTTTTTATTGGTAGTTATGTCTGGTTCATTCATCCTTACCCAAATAAATTTTTAACATATGAAGTCTAAGTAAGAATTGAAAAATGTCTTTCAGGATAATACAGTTTTCTGCTTCCCTGTTAAGTAGTATCCATCTTGAATATGTTAAGATTTGTAGCAGTGAGATCTACATAACAGGACAAGAACAGGCACAAGTCCATTATCAGAGCCCATGAGTATATCACTAGTGACTTCCACCAATGCTTTGAGCGCTATGATGAGCTCTGGAACTGCACTGAAACTATGCAAATGTGTTGTTACTGTGTAAACACTTGCACTGCTGAATATGAACTATTTACTTACTTTTAAATAAGATATATTAGGTCTGTAATTTATTAAGCCATCTTCATAAAGAGGATGTTTAAGTTAAGATTTAGGGCTACATTAAAACCCTCCAAATCAGACCAGGTTTTCCCCAAAATGTTGGCCGATTATCAAGCCCCCAACATTCTTCATTTGATGACGAAAACTGCAGATATCTGCAGCAGGCCAGGGTCAATCTCTTCCAACAAAGTTCTGTGTGAAGTGTTGTCTGATTGGTCAGAGATTTGTTGTTGTGTTTTGTGTCCAAATGTGCTCCGACAGCAATGTTGATGTTTCTCTTTAGCTTCTCCACTTCCACCAAATTAGGTAATGCGTCAAGAGCAACCAGATTTGGTAACAGACATAATGCACACCTGTATATTGAAATGCTTCAGACACCAAAACTAATTTACTTTGGACAGCAGCTATAAGTCTCAGTATCTGATAGCAGGTGGGGTTCAAAAATGCACCATTCTAACAAACTGAACTAATTCGATTTGATATTGTTGTCAGCTATTGTCTTAGCAATTCAATAACACACTTTTACTATGTACCATCATCTACATTTGTTTGAGCTGTGATTAAAAGCAACCACTTGTAAATCACATAATTATAGGACAAGTGATTATAATGTTTTGTGATGTGAGTTCCAATTTTACATAAAAGCAAATTAATATGCAGTCTCTCACCAACTCCACTGGCAAGTTAATTGTCAAATCAAGTAAACCAAATAGGTTAGGATAGCCCCGTGGGGTGTGTTATTGGCTTGCTAGATGTTGGATTTATTGGTCTGTACTTAGTGGCAATGTGGAAAGCCTGTGTACGATGCCTGAAAAAGAAACAAGTATTTACACTCATGAATGTATTACTCTTTTTTTTATGGCTTTTACAAATTAACATAATTTTTCATATTTTCAAAACCAAAAAAACCCTTAAATTTAAGAGTGAAAAATGATGACAATCAGAAATAATATACTTACGTGACAACATAAATATTCAACCCCTTTAAAGTGATAGACCTAATTGAACAGAGGGCCAGCCAACAGGTGCTAGTAGTCACAATAAGTGGAACAGAGACAGAGTCCAGTGACTGTGTCTCAAGTGATTGTAGTATAAAGACACCAGTGTCTGGAACGTCTATTCACCGGTTAATCTGTATTCTTGGCTGCCATGACAGCATGAAGACAAAAGAACATTCCAAGCAAATCCGAGGAAAGGGTATTGAAAAGTCTAGGCCAGGGGAAGGATGCAAAAACATTGATCAAGGCACTGGACATCCCCAGGAGTTCAGTTAAATCCACTGTCAAGAAATGGAAGCAACATGACACCTATAACTCTATTTCAGGCTGTCCTCACAAATTGAGTGATACATGCATGCAACTGTTGCCCACATTCTTCATCAGTCAAAGCTTTATGAGAGCGTGGCGGTGACAAAGACGCTATAGAAGAAAGCTGATATCAAAGCTAGTTTGCCAAAAGGCATTTGGGAGACACTACTGTCAAACAAAAGAACGTTCTTTGGGCTGATGAGACCAAAGAGGAGCATTTGGGACTCCATATCAACAGAAACACACCATCGCCACTGTGAAGAATGGTGGTGGATTTGAATATTACAAGTGGAAACAACAATGTGTATTATTCTGTTTGCCACTCCCAAAAAATAAAATAATAATTTAACATTTATAATATAACAGTGCCATTTAAACATGATGTCTGTCAAAAAACAGTGAACTACAAACATCTGTTCAGTGATATGTGATCTTGTAGTAAACTATACAATTATGCTATTATTACTTTGACTATAGCCAAAGAACACTTATAGCAACATCATTTGCTATAAGACATATCAAGCAGTAATACTTTCCTTCAACATACTTTACAGAATGTTGAGATGCTGATTTATTTATTTATTTATTTATTTATTTATTTATTTATTTATTTGCATGATATTTGGCACTAACTTTCACAGTCTATGTTACATACTCAGTGTGTTCTCACAGGTTGGGCTCCCGGAGTCTGCATTAGCACAAGAACACATAAGCAATTCACAAAGGCTGTAAGCAATTTCACACCTTTTCATCTGGCTAACCTGGTAGAAATAGAAGGACAGCAGAACGGAAACTGTGTCAGTGTGTTCTTTTTCTGCAAAGAAGCTTTCGGAGGCAGGGAAAGTGAAAGGGTAAAGGAGGATGAAAAGACATGACAAAATGTGTGCTGGCGCTTGTCCTGTATCGATCCACTTCCAATGAAGTGGATCGATTCCAGCCACATTCCAGCTACAGCTTTCTTGTTGGGGACCCAAAAGGAACATCGGACTCTTTATAAACACAATGTGAAAGCTGGCTGTCTGCTTGGGTGTGTGGTTTCATTGCCATAGTTAGACAGCTGACTTTGCCAGTGCCCGTGGCCACTGCCAGTGTTCCAGCACTGTCAGATCAGCTAACAGATGGCCTTCAATGGGCTGGTTATTGCTGCAGCGTCTTGAGAACCAGAGAAAATGTGATGACAAGTGATTTGAACTCAGACACACAGCAACAGCAAAGAGAGGCGTGGTTCTGCAAGCCACAGCAAAGATATCAAGGCAGTGGAGATGTAAATGTATGATTTTAGCAGATTTGGAAACAAGAAGTGAACAAGATATCATGGGTAGGTAGCAAAATGTTGAACAAGTTGGATAAAGAAGAGAAGTTAAGAGAAAAGTGACAAGATAATCGAGAGATTGTGATAGACAGGTAGACAGTGGAGTTGAAATAGACAGCAGGAGACAGGTAAACGCAAAAATGGTGAGTGCAAAGGAGAAAAAATAGACAAGTGCACTCCAGACAGAAAAAATGTGGAGGGGGGAGAGCATGAAAGAGGTTATCTGCTGCTAGGCAGGGGAATGATTGACATCTGAGGGTTTGAAGCTTTGACAAAATAATCTGATACTGTCCTCTTTACACAATCAAACGTCTTTTATACATCTTCTTGGATTTCATGTTTGCTGGACAGCATCTCTCTTCGTTGTACTCATCTATTGATTATCTGCCAGATATTCAGATCTAGCTGCTATGTCAGCATGGCAGATCAGGCATCCTCCTTTCCAGTCATTTCATACAAGTCTCTGTGGGCAGCTTTGAGAAATTCACTTGCATTATGAAATACAAGCCCAAATGTAAAAGCCTGAGCTCAAGAATGTAGTAGGAATACTCAGGTCCCACTGGAGTGAAAAAAAAAAAATGTTGCTAGAACAAGCGGGTTCACTGTTACTGCAGGAGGGAGTAGGCGTTAGAAAATTGAACTACAGCTCATCAACAAGTTAAGTGAGCAAATTGTGCTTTACAAACTAGGCATGAGATAAGTGTTTTACAACATTACTGCATTTTCTCAAGCAAAAAATAATTAATGCTTCACTGGAAAAAGTTCAATTCATTTCAATCATAACAATGTTTGCATTTAATCTAACACCGTAATGTTCTATTTGATTTAATAATAAGCCAATTCCAAACAAGTGCCAGTCCTGAGCATGGTCGGAACGAAGAGAGGAATGACTCAGTTTTGACAGAAAGGAATGATACCGGGTAATCAGCCATCTTCCATAATTGGCAGGAAGTATATAAAGAACATAACAGCGACCTCTACTTTTTAAACACCAATGCTTTTTGAAATATAGACTCACTACTCACTTTTTTTAGGTCCACCTGTCCAACTGGTGGTAAACACAGTGCTGTCTGGCCTCATGAATCTTGAATTTTTCCCAAACAATACCAATGGTTGTGTTAGAATTCGGCATAAACAACATGAAGCCCTGGATCCTTTTTGCCTTCTCCCAACGATTCCAGCTGTCAGAGACAATGGCATTGTAGTGTGGAAGTTTTTCTCTTGGCATACTTTGGGAAAAAGTCAACTTATTCAAGCACATTGTACTCATAAAAAAATTCCAACAAGTGTGTTTCTGTCAAAAAATAAAAGATACAAAATCTCTAACATTGTCAACAACAATAAAATTATCTTCAACATAATAAAGATCAGATCAGTACAGTAATCTCACAAGCCAGTTTCTTTTTTGTCCTATATGTTTTTATCATGTAAAGAACTATGACCTCCCTTGTTGCTGAAATGTGTTTTATAGATAAAGTTGACTTAACATTATTGAACTTGTCACAACCCCAGTCGGACAATATTGTCAGGCAGTTTCTTGTTGCAGCTCCAGCGTCCACTTCACCAGAATAATTCCATGAAGGAGCCAAACCATGCCTATAATCCAGCCTGAGGAGAGGAAAATCTAAGGAGATGGAAAATTAGGGAGATCCATATGTCTGTGTGATGAAAGGGAAAGTGAGAATGTTTCATTTTTCTCTAAAAGGAAACTTTCACCACAGAGCTTGTCCCGCTCTCCATAGAACAAGCAATAAGCTCTTTTTCCTCCCTTTTCTTGCCCACCATCCTCTTCTCTCTTCCTCACAGCACAATAATTCTAATTATGTTCAGACAACTAAACATGCCAGCTCTAACGACGGCACAGATATGCTGAAATTGGCTCATTTGCACAATAATAAATGTAGGTTTGAGCCCATAGAAAGCCTATTAACATTTAAATGATACAAGGACGTTATCTGTAAAGTGTGTGCTTATCCAGGGTGGCTTTCTGCTGGGATGTGCAGAGAATGATCAAACAGCCATGTGTCTGCCTATCCTGCATTCCTCAGTGCAACACTGACAACCCTGCTGACAGCGCTTTGTAATTGGGGAGTAAACTGAGGCAGAGGTAGTTGGGAAGGAGGTGGCATAGAGATGCACACAGATCTGGATCGTGTGGAAGGGGAGAGAGGTGGTGGGAGATTGAGGACATAGATATGGAAGATGTTAAGTTGCAGGGCAGAAAGGTTATAGCAAAAGTGTTAATAAAAAAAAGGAAAGATCTTCCTCGTGTCTCTTCAGTGTTTAAAAGTCAGCAAAGATGTTGCTTGATATCAAGGAAGTCAGGGAAACACAAACATGCAACACTTTGAAATGATTGTTTGTTGTTACTTGTCCTATTTTTTTTAAAAATTAACACGGTAGCAAAACAGTTTTCTTACTGAAATGCAAAATAATTTTTGCATAACCCCCCAACAGCTTTCTTTAAAAAAAAACAACAACAAAAAAAACACATAATCTGAAACACCTAGGCAACAGCCGCTGTCTCTGTCTGTTCCAAACTGACCTCTGTAATTTTGAAAATCTGCATGTAGACCTAAAGACCCCTGGTATAAAAGCATTGCCATTTTCTTTGTTATTACTCATGTGGCCTTTAACTTTCTTAAGCATGATGACATGCAGCAACTCTTGAAATGCCATGTATTTTGAGAAATGACACTAACAAAAAAAAAAAAAAAAGAATATAACTCATTCTAAAGCATTATTTTGGTATTGTTGGAGAAAATTATAAAATTGTGAATGTAGATTAACATTTAACCCTGTTAGCAGTAATTGCGTGTTTCATACTTACATATGCAATACCTGGTATATAGTAAGTTGGAAAAGTATTCCTTCTGCTTTAATATTGAAGTAATACAACCAGAGAAGTGCATTTTGAATTTGAAGAAAAATATATCTAGTTTTTAAATTATTATACAAATAAAAATCTTAAATGTGCTTTTATTTTTACCCCTTTTTCAGTTCAGTTCAATTCCTATGAATTAATTCTTGGTTCTTTTGTTTTATGCCAGTGTTGAAAGCATGTGAATCGTAAATTACTGCTTAAAGAGAAAACCATCAGCTTCTGTTTTGAAGCATTGGACATCGAGACCCTTTTCTTCCCATTTTTTTTTTTTTTTGATTCACCAGACAAAAAATAAATAATTCTTTTGAGAAATTATATTTCTGAATCAGCCACATAGCCACAACAGAGAGCTACAGGCCTATTGCAAAGAAATTGTGATTATAAAAGTAATTGGATGATTTAAATATATTAAAAATGTAGCATAGCAGTTTAATTAAAAATACATGTATTCTGTGTTTTCATTTGAGGGACTTTTTCCACTTTCTATGTTGTCAGATAAATACTATCCAATCAAATTAAAAGCACTAAGTTTAATATATGCCCAAAATTCTGAAATTGTGTAATTAAAATGTGTCATTTTTTTATTTAATCACTGTTATATTTTAAGGCATCTCAAATAAATTAGGCTGCTCAAACCAGATGACAATTTGTTGCTGTCAAGGTGTTATGCAGTGCTGTTGCTCACCGCGGTTTGTAGTGTAAGTGTCTGTATATAGACATCGCTGGGTCAAATTAAGCCTGCATGCTAAAATAAGCGGAGGATTTGTGACAAATACACACACACATGCACACCCATAGGCACACACATACTCTTTCTTCACTCCCCTGTTTCCCTCTGGTGGGAAAGCAGTTTACCTCTTCAACCCTCATTACCATACCAATAGCAAGAAGACACTGAAGGCTAGTTTGTCAAAGGTATTTTAATTACCAATTAGAAACTTGGCTGCCTGTGCATGAGGTTGTTCAATACCTTTCTTTTTTTTTCTTGTGAAACTCGTACCACACATGCACACCCGCACGCACGTACACACATATAAATACAGACCAGAGTGCAAGGCTTGCTGGTGCCGAAGCCTTGATAAACAATGTCCTATTCAGCTCCATATGAATAATTAAGGGTCGAGTGTTGAGAAGAAGCAACACTTATTTGCTGAGAATAGCCTTGTCAATGGGAGTGTAATACTATTACAGAGATGCCAGAGGAACTTATGGTTTGACATTATCTAAATGGCACGGTTACAAAAACCATAAACAACACATAAAAATCCTTTGTGTGCATTGTGACACATTAAATGACATTCATAAATAATACACAAAGTGGATAAATACTGTGGTAAATATGAAATATTGATGTGGATTTGGCAGGAAAGGCATGTGATGTCCCCATTAGAGCTGTTGTTGTGTTTGTAACCTGTAGCCTTTAGTATATTTAAAGAGTCTTGCTATAGGCCTTAATCATATCAAGAGTCTACTAAACTGCACAAAAATCAGATGTTCACATAAGACTACCAGGGATACTAATAACTAACAACTAACTTCTCATTTATGGGTTTTTAGTCACTTGGTTCTGATAAGGAGAGAAGTTCTAGGGGCTTTTTAGGAGAGCGTTAGAACCCTCCAACATAAGAAGGACATATCACATCTTAGTGGAAAAAGAAGGTTGCCGTATTTAAAATAGTTCACTGCAATAAAATAAATTTACTGAGTAATGGGACATTATTTTTTTGTGGAAAATAGCTTTTCAGTCTTCATAACATGCATAACATTTTTACAAGTGCTTCTCTGAAAATTCAATGGCAGAAAAATACACTTCCCAACTCTAGTGTCCTTTCAGTCCCATGAATGGAGGACTTTTTCAAAGAAGGCACAAACATATGAAAAAAAAAGTAAAGATCATCTCAAAAGTGTGAAAAAAAAATTAAAGGTCCTTTTACTAACACTTTTTAAAATTTGCTCCTACCACATCTTTGGCAGGAAGCTTTATGTAGAACCAGTGTTTAAATGTAGGGAAAAAAAACAATGATGTTTGTTCAGGTGGATGGCAGGTGTGAAATGTCCACGGATCATCATAATAACTTAATAAAAGTAGAGACAGTACCTATGACATGCTTTTCCAGAACAATAACTCTTAGGTCTATGGAATGAGCTGCTTCATCTTTCACTTGTGATTACTCCAAAACTATTAAAAACGATTTACTAAACCTGAAGCTTTGCAGCTATTGATGTCTAACTCCCATTTTCTACTAGGCTGTTGAAGGAAGTCATAATTTGTCCTCTTTTTTCTTTTGAGTGATGCCTTTGACATACATAATGCAGCATGGTTAGCTTTGTTATGCGCATCTACGTTGTGCTCTTTGACTTGATCCATCAGATTTATTGAGCATATTTTACCCTGTGGACTCAGGATAATCATCAGCATGTCAAGAGTCATTCAAGAAATGATTCCCCTCAAAGAAAATGTATCTCTTTTTCTATAGTGATGCATTTTCTTAATGTTGAACTGAAAATTGTTAGATTTGATCTGCAGTACTTATAGATCACAATGTCAGTGGAAAAAAAAATAAAAAAAATTGCCTTTACCAGGGTATGGCCATAGGCAGAGACTAAGGAACCTGCCCTTAAGTTTCAGAAATTACTTCACCAACAAAATCAGAGCATTGTGTCTAAAAGGTAACTGTAACTAGTGCAGCTGAAGTAAAAGTATTCAAGGCCTGTATAGCCTGAAGCAGACTTTAAAGAGGGCATATGATGTTTCAGAAAATAGAATTTTAAAAATGATGAAGGCAGGAAACAGAAATAAATGATAAACATATTTTTGTGGGAATAAAAAATCAGTTTTGTAGTTTCTGATGAACTTCAAGTCTTTGACGTACTGATCACAATTTAATCTTAGTTTTTTTTTTCTTTGTGTAGTCTGGATTTTCTTGTGTTCTAATTACTTTTTGATGATCCCTGTTTCACCTGTTTCTAAATTTTGTTAATTTTTTTTGTCTTAATATTTCCATTGTTTTTGTGGTAATGGTGTCGTTGTTCACTATATTGTTTTACTCACTATGTTTTCCTCAGTTTCTTTCTTCAGTTCCCTGCTCTCCCACAGCTGTTTTTCTTTCAGTAATTACACTGCTGGTAATCATCCTTTGTTCTCTTATGCATTTATATCTGTTTACTAGTCTGTCTGTTTTTATTTCTGGGGTTATTTCCTGTTTTTGAGCCTGCTGCTCACAATTACTGTGTACTTTTACGCTTTTAGACATTTCTGATATCAATAAATAAATAAGATTTTCCTATGAGGGGCCCTAAACAAGAACAAAACATTCAACAGTCTCCACCTTTGAGAAAAAATAAATAAATCTGTCCATGGAATGAGTGATTTCTCTTGGAAATCCAGGGAAAGTTGTTCTCTCTGAATTATGAAACAACTAATTTGGATTTAAGTGAATGAACTAAAGTACCTAAACCTAAAGTAAGGTGTGACAAGGCAACACACTTTATGCTATAGCTACAGCAGATGGCTTTAGTAGAGTTGACAAAAACCTGAGTTCCATCTAAGAAGAATTACCACCACCATTATCAGTGGGTTTGGTATACTTTCAGTGATGAGCATGTTGTGGTCCAAAAGATTCCAACTGGATTTATGGCCCACAAGTTTAGTTTCACTATTGTAAGGGCTGGTGAACCAAGCTGAAATCTCCCAGAACCTTCTCTAATTAGTGTCACAATAATTGGATGTTTGGATTTAATTTGTATTTCTTTTTTTTCAATTTTGATCACTTCTGAGTTAATTGTGATAGTCCACAGCTTTCCTGTGCTAATTATCACTGAGAATCTGCCATGTTAGTTCATTGCTTTGTGTTTAGCTTCTTAGTCATTTCTGAGATTCTGTTTGTGCATTTAGGTTGTCCTCTTAAGTGAGTGTTAGTCTTGTTACTCCTTTGTGCTTTAGTTCAATCCCCTCTGTGTTCTTTGTGGTAATTAGTCTCTTTCTCTAAGTGACCCACTTCAACAGTCTCTTCTCACATCCCCCTGTTTAAGATCACCTGAATCCAGTGTCATTGTCCACCCTTTCCTCAGCATGTATGTTGATATAGCACGTCTAAACAAATAGGTGTTTCTGATCCTGTGTATTTGAAGGGTGCTAATGTGGAAAATTCTGGAAAATTCCGATAATCAGATTCGCTATAAGTCACAGCACATCTGAACCATAGAGAACTTAATCCTGAAACTGAGTCAAAAAGGTGCTTCAGTAAAGATTTTAGTTAGCGGCGTGAACACTTGCACAAGTGTTTTTTTATAGGTTTATATTTTTATAATTTACTATGGAACTAATTAGTTTGTTTTTAATGAAGTTATGCCAGAATAAAATGACATTCAATGTAGATAAAGGTTTAAAATTGTTTGTCTTGCCCTAATTATGACATTACAAAAGCCTGTCATTTTACCAGAGCTCTTCATGTTTTAGAATGTTTGTATAATTTTGATTTTTTGTGCACCAGGATCTTCTTTTTTAATTAAAATGCAGGGGTTGTGTGCCATGCTATTAATTATCCCCCATACAAGAGTGTTAAAGAAAAACACATTGCAGTAAAAACACTACATTAAGTTTACATTCAATTTGAAAAATACATTAATTGAAACATCCGACTGGAAGTGGGTTGAAAATAGTTTATTGCTATTTGTCTTTAAAAAAAACAACAGTTTTTAACACCAGTATTCCATCACCAAACCGTTCATCAAATTATGTCTTCAAATCTTTCTTGAAGTTTTAAATGTGTCTTACAGGCAGAAAAGGATGAATACAGTTTTCTTGGCTGAGCTAAAGAAAAATCCCATTCTTTTGTGCACACTATATCAAACTAAATAGATTCTCTTTGACAGTTTAGTCAAGAAAGTGCCACAACTTTTCTTCTCTGATCGAACAGAAACAGAACTCCAGTTGGGTTCCAGTGAAAAGAGAAAGGCTTATATTCCAGACTTTTTAAAACAATGCTTTTTATACATATGCGTAAAATACTTGCAATATTCTGACACATGAAAATACATATTTTAATTGCTTTACATTTAGCAAGTTCAGTAGCATTCTAAAAAAAACAATTTTATTACTTGTTAGGGTATTATTGTTATTAATAAAATTTACCTAAATTAAAACTTTAATAATAAAAGTTACTTCTGTTTCAAACTGTTATTTCCAATTGTTTACCAATGTTCTTTTGGCACCCCAGCTACCGGTGTGTGCTGGTAACCTTGTTTTGTGTGTTTTATTGAACACTTATCTTTAAAATAGAAACAACATTTTCAGAAATATCTAGTTTACTGTTTACCTGTTGCTACTTAGTTGAAACTGTCAACTGTTGGGTTCAGGTAAGCACCTTGACTCACAAAATCTAAGATAAAGTGGTGAGTTTGTTATTTAGACCACTGGCTCCCAGTGTTGTGGTCAGGAACCCAAGTAGGGTCATGGATCATCAAGTGTGGGTTCTTGAGATCCTCTAAATCAAACAAAACAACAAAAATTATGACGATGAAACATATTTCTGTTATGCTTAACGAGGTAAAAACGGCACTTAGAAATAGACAAAACCAATGTGTTGATCGACTTTATCGAGATGTTGGTATGTTTGGGTAATGAGTCTGTTCTGCTATCATTTTGCAGGTCAGAAGCTGAAAAGTTTTAGAACCTCTGATTTGAACACCCTACAAGTCTGAACCCAATGAAAATGCCCACTGTCATCAAACTCAAATATGCTGTTGACTGATAAAACAAAAGAATGAGCTAACTCTACCCAGAGATGGCATACAAACATTTCGTTGGTCCACATCTTTCACAACAGCAAGCTATTCTAACAATCCACCGCTCTCTAAACAACAGAAACAAACAGAGATAAACTCATGTTTGTTGGGTGTTCAGCCGCCTCCTCAATATCGCCCCTGACCCCCAAAAACAAAACAAAAAAATAATAATAATATTAGAAAAATCCTAAAATTGAATTTGTTGAAAACCTTACGTGAATATATTATGGTCATTTTAAAACCATACTTTCTTCATATTAACGTAAAGGGTTGTTTGTTAGCTCTATCAGCTTGGAAACCAGTGTTTGACCAGTGTTTTCCTAGCCCAATATTAGTAGCACAAAGCTTTTATTTGTGCTCTCCATACAGTTTGCAAAGTAGTGTCATTTTGGTCTTAAATTGTGGTTAAAAGCATATTTGAATAAATATGCTCATGGTATGTGTGATTGTGCCAAGTTTGCCACAGGAGAAAATACCAACTTGGCTCCCAGAACCACAGCACACCACGCATTGAGCAACATTTCAATAAACCACACGAGATTACCCACACACACACACACACACACGCACACGCACACTTACATGCCTGCAACAATCCTTATCTTCCCATCAATCTCACTACAGTTTAACTGCACTAATTTGACATAAGCTGAGTAGGTCAAAAGGGTGGACAGATGTTTAATGATAATGCCTTCTGTGTTTTAGGTGGCTGATTTTAGTTCCCACTTTTTTCCTCCTTGGAGTGTCTTTATCCCCACAAATCACAAAAAGTAAAATAATTTCATTCTCATTTTAGTTTCAGTGGGCTTTACTTTACAGTGTTTGTATGTGTGTGGATGTATTCATAAAAATAGAATTTAAAGTGTTTCACACAAAAACCTGCAGTAAAATATAATGCAAGACAAGTTAAACATGAAACGAATTATAGCAACATTTAGTCAAAAACATGTTACATTTATAGAAGGTGCAGTTAGCAATAATATTTAGAGTCATTGATGCACAACTGAGGTTTTTAGAGTTACATCTACTGTAAAGGTGCCTTAAAACCAAAATCTTCAACTTGCCTTAATGAGATAAGAGCTGGTATACAACCTGTTTAAAATGCCAACAAACCAACATCAAAAATTCTCCTGAGGGTAATAACTAAGTGTTATAACCCTCTCCTGAGGGAAAGAAAAGATTTGATGAGCTTAGTTTAAAACAATGACATAAGTTTTCCAACTAAGAGCAAGAAAACATCTGAACCTGCCTTTGGGTAAGTTATCAAAGTCATGTAAATGACATTAACCAGATAAAAAAACATCACTAACTACAAAATATTCAACTGAGAGTTATAACTAGGTGTCATAAGCCTCAGCTTGTTTCCCATCATGTCAAATAATGACAGGTTTACATTTCAATAGTGTTACTAATTAGTAGTTCTTTTCCCATGTGAGGCTTCTACTTTTTTTTATTGCTCTGCTTCTGACGTTATCAGAAAATGACAGAAGAAAGCGAAAGAAGTGAAATGAGGTTCATGGTCAGAAAACTCAAGGAATTCAGTGACACACTTCTTTGACACTTATCCTTGAAGATGTACTACATGACGACCATGATGACTGTTTTTCTGAGAGGCAAGATTGTGTATAGTGGTGTTTGTTAATTAATCAATATGGATGCTGCACCAGCAGATAGCAGTAAGGATAAGGTGCCTCTGGGGAAACTGGCTAATCAGGTATGAGGAAGGAAAGGTGCAACAATAAACCAGTCCCCAGACTGCAGACAGGTGACCTCTGTTGCAATATGGCAGCCTTTAGTACATGCTGGTGAACTCACATGGTCTCAAAAGGGCAGGATTTGCATGCATCCTTCTCTGTAATAAAGATGTAAACACACACTGCTATGTATGCGCAAACAGGTCTGAAATCCACATGTGCATGGAGTACACGTACAAGTGCTGCACAGAGACTGCTCATCGCTCTTTTTTCTTGTCCCTCCCCACTGGGCTGGTTGACTGTAGTGGTTTCCATAGTAGTATAAGAGGAGTGGGGAGGGAAATTAGTGCTGCTTTGGGGGCCATCACGCAGATGGACGTACCCAGCGCATATGCTGACAGAACATTATATGTCTCTCCACTTCACTGTGTGAGAGGCCTGCTCAGGTGCACAGGAGCCCAAGTGGAATATTAATGTTCCCAATTCAATTTGTAAGAGCCAACACACCTTCCTGTATGAGCAGTGTCGACACTTCTGAGTAATGGATGATGAGCATCTGGGAATTGTGTACTGTTGACATATTAACAAGATTAGAACAAAGAATAAACATTTTTGGTTTATTCTAAGTAAAACTGTCAATAATGTTGTCATGAAAGTCAGATGGGATTTTTTTTCTTCTCTAGCTTTGACACATACTGTGTCTTGAGTACGTAACACAAGTGGAATAATGGAATGAGACTAACTGTGGACGTTCTAATCCTCTACATCATTTTTGGCCTTTATGTAGTTACCTGTGAACTAGTGCAGGTAGTTAACACAAGCTGTGCAGCTGCTTCAGCTGTAGGGGCTTTGCACACTCCACAAAAGATATTAGGCATGCCGTACTTGACTGGTCCATTAAAGCTGCAAAATGTCCTGCTTCGCTCTGCTTTATCATGCATCACTGCTGCCCACCTGCTTTTTTTCAGGCTTTCCATCAGCCCAGCATCCACTGAGGTGAGACACTTTTGCCCACTCATTGGCATGTTAGGAGACATGTTCAGACAGCAGCAGTGAAAATATATTAATTACTCCATCATAATTTGAGCACACAAGCCAGAGTGGAGAGACCACTAGAGCCTAGACATCTAATAGAGCCATACATTCAATCAAATGTTTACCATCTCAATTGTTCTCAAAGCAATGAAAACAATGAAACAAACAGAAAATAATATTATTAAAGCAGGTTTGCCACAGAGCCCCTAATGACTTCCATGATGGTGGGAGCGAGCATGTTGGGATCCCAATGTTGGAGGATCCATGTTATTTAAAGAATATGTGTTTTCCCAACCTTTCCTACAATATTTACAACTATATGATATTGACAAAGAAAAAAAAAAAAAACCTTAATGCTTTGTGTGTTCAGTGAAAAACCTTGACAGAATACAAAAACATTTCAGTTCTTTGAGGATTAAAACAAAAAAAACATGACAAATATAAAAGCATAAGCAAATCAGGCTAAAATGGTGTTTAAGAAGTTGACTGTTTTTCAATTTGCTTTGGTATTTACAATTTAAAATCATACTATTTGATATTAAATTAGTAAACTACTAATCAAATCTAATTTTAACAGTTACATTACTGTCTGTGTTTTATTGAGGTGTCAAAAAGTGGGTGGCGTCCAGTGACCATGTGGCAGTTTGCCGTCTTCCATTTAAAAGTGGCATGGAGAGAGCCGTTCCAGTCAGAAAACTTGCACAGATCAGACAGCAATGCACACACGCTGGAGAGGGCTAACAGGCTAACAGGCTAACCTGTGTCGCCCCCTTCCTTTTGTTGTGGTTTTTGAGCCAGATTGAAACTATTTTCACTAGTTCAGGCATAGCCTATGCATAGCATCATCAAAGGGTCATTGCTGCAACATTTGGTTCCAGTTTGAGTCAATTCTGTAGTAGGGATACACACTATTCTACACCATACAGCATCAGAAGGTGTTGCTGCAGCAGTGTTGCAACATATTCCACTATCTCACAACAGGCATAACTACTCATGTTTTATAACAAGTGTTGATCAGTGTAAAATAAAAAAGAGAACTGTTGTGATTTTTTTTAAAAATCACCGGGATGGAACAAAGCCATGTGAGCACAGGAAATCAGACGACACAAATAATCAGACTTTACTTATTTTATTCTTTTTAGCGCTAAAGAGAAAGAGACGCTTACCCTCACAGGCTAATTTGTTGTGACGTGAATACACCGGGATGAAAAACGGACAAGCCATTCTTTATATCTAAGACACGCCTTATTGGTCGTCTGATGAACTACGTCAGCTAAGGAATGTCTGCTGAGAAGTAACTTGATATCATGGCGTCAGCTTAAGTTTCACTTCTACAGAAAGCTTTCTGTTTGAAAACGAAACATACAAGCTCAAGCTTCATTCCTCAGACAAAGCCCTCTATCCAAAAATGAAACATGCTATGTGTGTCAAAAGTACTCGTGAGTGTGTGAGAGTGCAAACCTGGATAAGCGTCCCAATAGAACCCATTTACTTTGTGTTGTCTGTTTTGAAAAGTACGCTATAACTAAAGCTTGACTTACTTGAAGCAATCCACAATGTAGTAACTTTTTGTGCAACTTAGGAAGTTCTTTCTATTTTCCTTTTTTGTGATCGTTTTCCAAACTCGCTAAAATGTGCCTCAGCTAATATTGATAGAAACACTCACACTGTTCTTAAGATCAAAGAAACGCAGGAGTTTAACCATGTTGGAGACAAATGAAAACAATGTAGCTTTCATAAAATAAACAGAAGTGAATTTTTCAATTTTATAATAGACCGTATAAACACATACCAGCAGACACCTGTCTCACGATGTCTTATTTTTCTTTACCTTTTAAGTTGCTTAATGAGTCTATGTGAATTTGATGTGCAAGTTGAAACATTCAAAAGCTGCTGAACTGCCATACATATAAAAACAAACAAAAATGATAATTTATTATAAACAAAACATCATGGAACATTCTGAGAAATTAAAAAACACAAACATATTTATTGCTTGTAACTGTAACACACCAATGTACGTCAAGGTTAAGTGCATTATTGACTAAATAATTAATGCATGTGTCTCGAATCCTCAGCTTGAAACAATGTTTTTCAAGTTATACTGCTGTGCCCTCCTTCCAGCTCCCTGCATGTGTTAGTGAGACGCTTTGTGATCCTTTCTGGCCTTACACTCCATTTTTGACCTCCTCTGTAGTCGTCTGCTTTTCAAAAGCCCAATTTGAAGACTGAAAAGCAGCTCACTCTCCTTTCATTTGTTTGTATTCTCAGGAAGTGGGGCAATTCTCGTCATGGCCTCTGGGCACAAATTCACTTCTTTGGAAAATCCCTGTTGATTGTCAGTTAGTAGAGAACACACAAACACTCCTTTAGTGTTAAAATATGACTGAAACAAGATCTTTCCCCTGCCTGTGTTGCAATAAATAAGCAGAACAAGCATAAATACATTTAGCGGACAAGGATTATCTGGGACATAGATCTGGAATTACACCCATAAAGCAGCAGGATGGGGGTTGGGAGTGAGTGCCATGCAGATAACATTTAGCTTATCCTCATTGTAAAATCTTAGTCTTGGCTATAGCTACGCAGCTCTACTTAATAACAGTTTAGGCTTGTTGTTTCCATGGTAACCAACACTTGATTGCTTGCCCTAATCTTCTTTAATGTGGCTTAATGCTGTTTGTATCTCAGCTTTTTTTTTTTTTTTTTGCTTTAGTCTATTCAGCTCTCCATGATGCAGTGCAGGGTAAATGATGAGCCACTGGGTTAACAGGAAAGTAGGCCTTCTCTACTTAACTTTTGACCTGTAACTTTTCAAATTCTCCAAATGCATTTTTGGTGTCCCAGTTAAATCCTGCAGTGTGTTTAGTTAAGGCTTTGTGCCATGTCAACTGCACATTCACGTGAAAATCAGTGATAGTTGTGAGAAAGTAGTATAATTTTACAGTTTTTGCTCCTCTTTGTGCTGTTGACTCCCAGCCAGGGTTTCTTTCTTTTTGTCTTTCTCTGGCTTCTTCTGTCTCATTGTTATTAGCATAGTGACTTCTTATACCGCACACATATTAAAATAAGCCAAACATAAAATTCTATTAAAATCACGCAATGGAACATAATATTTCAGATGTTTTGCAACTAAATACAAACAGAACCACCTAAAGGCCCAATTAAAATGGAACTGAGCCTGCAAATCTTTGCAAGAACCTTTATGAATGCTGAGATATCACATGTTTCATACTCATATGTTTCAAAATATCCAAGCACTCCTATAGACAGGATCTAGAACTGATGGTTGGAATCATACACTTTGATCCAAATTGATGCTGTACCTTATTATGTACAGCAAAACTGTGGCTGTGCATAATAAGCAAAACTTATTCCAGCAAAACTAAAGAGATATGTAAACAACTACATTTATATCAAAGATATACAGCTCCACCAGCCAGCACAGCATGAGTTAATGTCTAAAGCCAGCTGTTCGCTAACTTGAGCATTTCTGGCATCTGAAGAAGAAATTCTCTAATATTTAGCATTGGATGCTGATAAATGATAGAATTTTGTGGTTATTTGTTAGCATACACATTCTTGTGGA
Organism: Gambusia affinis; assembly: GCF_019740435.1. NCBI lineage: Eukaryota > Metazoa > Chordata > Actinopteri > Cyprinodontiformes > Poeciliidae > Gambusia > Gambusia affinis. The sequence goes on along the minus strand of NC_057871.1, from coordinate 18,360,445 downwards.
AGAGCGGTTTGCAGAACTATTCATACACTTTAAACACTTTTCAAGTGTTGTCATTTTTGCAACCACAACTGCAATCTGTGCAATACTTACAGCATGTGATAAACCCTTTTGCATGATTGTGAAATGAAATACAAAAGACGGTCATTTTAATGTATAAAACCTCTCCCTTACATATTTAGTCCCTTCACATTGATTTATGATAAAACCACTTTTGACTCCAATCTTAGTCTTAGACTATGTAAAGACCAAATTGTTTCCTTTTTCTTCTTTGTAAAATGGCAAAATCTCCATAGTACTGAATGAACAGCACCTCAGATCATTAGTTCCTCTCAAGTCTTTACACAAATTATTTTAAGTTTGGGCTTGATTTTCACTTTAATCTAAAACTTTTTACTCAAGCTTTAGTTGGAAGATGAACCTGAATGATGTTGATGCTTTCTTCCAGAAATTTCATTAGTCCCATCAATATTTCTTTGACTTCTGTACCGCCTCCCTGTCCTTGCAAACCACAGCATAGAGGTCTCTACCATGTTTTATTCAGAGTTAAATACATTGATAATTTTTCAAATCAAACAGCAGTGTTCACAGGCAAATTTACCAGAGCACCTTCTTTGAAATGTTTGCTGTCTGTCCTACGTAGCTTGTTGCAAACTGTGATTCATGCTTCTTATTACTTTGTCTAGCCTCTTTTGTGATTCATTTTCTCGTTCTTCAGGTTGCTAGTTAGCGTGGTCAGGCTAGATAGGTTTGCAGTAGTGCCATCGTCAATTTTCAGACATTGAACTGTATAGCTGCGACAGACTGGCGACCTGTCCAGGGTGAACCCCGCCTCTCGCCCGGAACGCAGCTGGAGATAGGCACCAGCAACCCTCCCGACCCCATTAGGGAAGAAGGGTGTACAGACAATGGATGGATGGATGGATGAACTGTATAGTGTTCAGTAAGATGTTCAAAGTTTGGTCTTTTGTTCTGTATCCTAATCCTGCTCTAAACTTGTTCAGAACTTTATTCCTGAGGGTGTCTTTCTTAATATTTATAATGCTGTTTGTCCCCTAATGTTGCCAAACATGCCTCCAGAGATTTGTTGCATTTATACTGAGATTATACTACAATTAGCCTTATGCTCTGATATTAATATTTCATCCAGTGTTAATACTGCTGTTATGACAGTATTTACCAATATTTGTATTATATATGTTTTCCTACACTTTTGATGTAAAATGTTGATCCCCCCCCTACATTTCTCCTCTGCTGCATTAATCCAGTGCTGCATCACTATCGCTATAACATGATACCCTCCTCTCTCCTCACCCCGTAAAATCTCCTCAAACATACACAGAAATTGAAACAAGGTTGGAAATAAACATTGGTTTTTAATATCGGCCCAGTGTTGCACATCGAATCATGACCGATTTGTTAAATATGTCTAGTTCAAGTGTTTACAACAATATATTGTGCATCCTTAGTAATTCTTTCCATTGTAATTTATTTCCAAAAAATTTTAAGTCATTTTTGTACTTGTTTTCTTGTGAAGGCCTATCCGAAGATTTTTAATTAACTAGTCTTTTTAAAGAAATAGAGAAGACAAATATGTTAAAATAAAATATCTTTAAGAAAACTGAATACAACTGTTTCAGAACCGGGTCTATTTTAGATGCCACATAAGTACAAAGACTCATGGGAAGAGAGTGTAAATCACATACGGGTTGGTAGGTCATGTTTGCACTATAATGAAAGGTGGAATCCGAATGTAAAACTGCAAAGCATCACAACATTCAACTCAGGAAGGAACTTGTCATGTAATTAAAGCAGATCCAAGCATCTCAGCAGAGGGATGAATATTAAAGAATCTGGAGACTGCGTGAAACAAATGTGTCATACGTTAATATTTAGGTACTTACATGTACAAAGACAGAAAGTGAGTGTCTGCAAAAGAGCAACCAGATGGATGTTTTCCCCTCCTTATCACACGCACACCAAACACACCCACACACACATTCAGTAGACACAACCTGTCCTCTGAACAGTGCAGATGTGAGGCTGGCAGAAGTGGAAGCCCAGCTGGCTGTGTGCGCATCTCAATGGCAAACTGGGGTTCTGTTGAAATTATAGATGTGGCAACAGATGTTTGGCAGCGATGTTATGATTGTGAGCCACAGTCTGCATGTTTAACTTGTGCATGTATGCGCATTTTCAGTGGGCACTGGCATTTGTTTGTGTGTTTTACTTGTGTTGCTCTTCACGAGTACGTGTGTGCAATTTTATGTTCATCTCTCTCCATGGTTTAGAGATAGCGGCTGAATGTGTTTATGCATGCAGGGTCCATGGAGATGAATTAGAAGGGATTTGGACTTTATGTGAGTGGTTGAACACAAGCTGCAGCCTGTGGTTTTCTTTGCAATATTGATAGTGCCTTGTAACAGGAGGCAAGCGAAGCCTGTGGCAGAATAAAACAAAGGGGAAATAAAATGAAGATAAAAAGAAGAAGAAGGTGATTGAGACAGGGAGGAAAAAGACTGGAGAGTTTGACAGAAGGATTGAGGAGGATGAATACGGAGGGAGTAAAGTGGCACAAGGGAGTGGAAAGAATTAGATCGACAGGTTATATAATTTTATTGTATTTTCTTTTTTAAAAATAAAAACCCGTAAAAGCTTTACAGAAAGAATCAGTTTGAATGTGGATAAGAGAGACATGGATGGAGGCTGAACTATGTCAGGAATGCAAAAACTGTCAGGAGATTTTAGATAAGAAGTGGAAAACAAATCTTGTGAATATATAACAGAAACACATAAACTACTGCAGCGTATTTTCCCTTTTTCTTATAATTAATAAAACCTGAACAATTATTGTGCCATAGACCTCCCACTGGCCTTTTCTCCTAATAATCAAATCAGCGATAATCTTTTTATTTTTCCCAGCACTGTCACTCATTTCCCACACACATTGACAGCAGTGACAGACAGTGTAAAGCATGCAACAAGAGATGGAAGAAAAAAAAGCTCCCTGCTCCCCCCACCCCCCAAAAAAAAGATGATGGAAAAGAGAGAAGGAAAGAAAATGCCAGACATTAAATGGGCAGGGAGAGGTTAGAACAGAGAGAGAAAAATCAGGAGAGGGGAGGGTGTAAAAACCGAGCTATCAGAAATATAAAAAATACGGAAAACGACGCAGATGGCGAAGCTGAGAACTAGTGCTGCTGCAGTTTATGCAAGGTTTGAAAAAAAAAAAAAAAAAAAAAAAAAAACAGAGGGCTGAAGAGAGAGTTGAAGGGGAGAAAAATAAAGAGATGAACTTAGAACAAGTGAGAATGTGAGATGCGCAGGAGAGTAGCTACAGGGGATAGATGCTATTGCCATAATTAAAGCTGAGGATGAGGTCACTGCGGGGGACATGGTGCAACTTTAATAGCCCAGAGATTTGGCCAGAGTCCCATCGGCCCTTTAACTCTGCATTAAGCTGATTACTGCCACATTTAACCAAATATCACCACCCACTCACGCTTCTCGCTTAATAACACTTTAACTAAACCATTTTTAGGGAGTGGTGGGGTCCTTAGGGGAAAACAGAAACACGGAGATAGAGATCAAAGGCCGTAGCATGAAATCCATTTCATTTGAATGTTTTACCACACAATGAAAGCCAACGTGCAACCTGTAAATTTCCTTTTAATATATGTAATGGTTCCACGTTTTATCATGCATTTGTGTATTTTTTTATTTATTTATTTATTTTATTTATTTTTACAAAGTGCTACAAGTGGATCACTTAAATTACACACAGTGTGTGTAAGCATGCATAATTTTCCTGAAATGAATGGTTGACTTGGTGAAGCACTCTGTTGAAAGGGTTAGGTGCATTAGGGTTTAATACCAATGATTGCAGCTTTCGGTGAATGAGTCATTGTTTTAATGCAGCTGTGGTTAACGTCACAATAATCAAAATGATTCTCTGCATGCTTGTTTAAAGCATCAGAATACAGATGGATGAAAGGAGAGGGGAAAAAACAGGTGCACAAGGCTCACTGTATTTATCATACAAGCTCATCACCTGTGCCAAACCGGGCCCTTTTCATCCCAATAATCTTTATTATTCACAAAATTTTTTTGTTTTTTAAATGTAATAATTGTAAGCTCTGCAAAGTTACACAAAAATTATTAAATAGTATCCTTAGAAAATACATTCTAACTAACCATTCCTCTTTTACAACAAATGCACTAGATAACATTTGTTCATCAACTTCATACATTATTTTGTTTATTTGCTTGTTCGTTTAAGGATCCCCATTAATCTCTACCAGAGTAAAAACTCTTCCATCTGGGAACCAAACCACAAATATTACAGTTTCTTATATTTGTGGTGTTTGTGGTGATAAAACACCTGGAGACATTTGCAAAACTAAAACACAGAAACTCAAATCAACTGAGTCAACAATAGTGCTACATTTACAAATGAATGGATTGCACATGACCGTGAAATAAAAAAAATATATTTATGAAATGATTGCTAGGGTTGCACAGTGGCGCAGTTGGTAGAGCTGTTGCCTTGCAGTGAGAAGGTCCTGGGTTCGATTCCCGGCCGGGGGTCTTTCTACATGGAGTTTGCATGTTCTCCCTGTGCATGGTGGGTTCTCTCCGGGTTCTCCGGCTTCCTCCCACAGTCCAAAAACATGACTGTTAGGTTAATTGGGCTCTATAAATACTTCCTAGGTGTGTGTGTGAATGGTTGTTTGTTCTGTCTGTTTTTTGTGTTGCCCTGCGACAGACTGTCCAGGGTGAACCCCTCCTCTCGCCTGGAACGTAGCTGGAGATAGACACCAGCAACCCTCCTGACCCCATTAGGGACAAAGGGTGTATAGAAAATGGATGGACGGATGATTACTTATTTAAGAATATTTTTATATACATTTATTAGGTTAGGATACGGATATGCAGTATTCAACATTTGTCTAATCTGAACAGATCTGATAGCTTCACAGAACAGATTTAGTGATACCGAAAATGAAAAACGCAGAATGTTGATTAGGCGACAACTGAAGGCATTTGATTTGAGGAGTATCAGCACGATGCATGCCACCAGTTATTTTCTTCCACTCAACAGTTATACCATACTTTATGTTGTTATCACATAAGTCTGTTTTATTGTATTCTAAATTAAATGCCTCCAAATATATTACATTATGCCATAAATTGATCATCTCACTCTTCAACAAAAGAAACGAGCTATTTCTGTTTCCACACGGGGAAAAATGCAGACTAGGAGGGACTGACTGAGTCTATGGACCTTACCAGAGGGGCCGCTTTTCATTGGCTGATGCGCATTCTACGTGGTCACGTGGGTGGCCGTCTCACAAACACAAGCTTCCCGTTAGCTAAGTACAGCATAATAGCAGTACTGATACAACGTCTACACCTTGAAGCCTGTCTGCTACACAGTCTTACGTTAGCTAAACAGATCAATATGCAACGTGTACTGTGACTAGAAACCGCGACACGTTGGACCGGGTCCTGCAAAAAACAGGACATTTCCTCACTTTCTAAAAATATCCCGGGACAGGACGTGAAATACGGACATGTCCCGGGAAATACGGACGTTTGGTCACCCTAGAAGAAAAGGCTTTGGACTAAACTGTTACTCGTGTTAGCCACTCTAGCACTAAGTACAGCTAGTCAATCAACATCGCTGTGTTCAGGGAAGCGCTGATTAATAATCCAGAAATAAATATCAAGCCTGGAAACTTGATGTTGTAACGGACTGAATGTTTTGTTTTTAACGTAATCTTTGCTCGTCTTGCGGGGTGCAGGCGATTGATACGGTAACAAGTGTGCTTAAACTATAAAGAGAGACAGAGTAAAAAGGTACGAGTGGTTTTGAGTTGATCACCTGTTCGGGTTATTTTAACTTTGTTTACCTTTGCTGTGGCGTATTACAGCCGCTGTAGTTTCTAAACGTTGGACTAATTGCCTCGTTTGTTTGTGAGTATACGTCATTCATAACAAACATCAAATAAAACAAATAGATTTCATAAAATTTTAACAAACAAATGGCGTCTTTACCTTAATAGAGCTCTATGGTTCCTCTTATCAGTCTGTAGCTTCTCATATTGAGGTAATCAAACCAAATTTCAGATCTACCGTAACTGACTGACTGACACCTGCTGGCCTCAGGTTTGCAACCAGCTTGTGACTGAAAAACCAGTAACCTCCTCCCAGTTGATGACATGAACTTGTTATTTCCTCTGTCTATTGTAGTAGCTGATATATTGTGAAAATCAGGTAGAAATTATGCACTAATGGAGTCATGTTTACATAGAAATAATGCGCTACGAGGCTTTGCTTGTGAGACTTGCGGTCACGTGGGTCGGTTGTGGGCGGAGCTTGGTAAGGTCCATTCTGGAGGAGTTCAGAACATCTGAGCAGACAATAATAATAATAATAATAATAATAATAATAATAATAATAATAATAATAATAATAATAATTACAAAATTCTGCTTTGGATTGTACTCTGACTGGCCCAAGTAATGACACATTTGTCACATGCATTTGAATAAATGAATGAAAAGACGATGGAGTGGCGGAGTGAATAAATGCGTATTTGCATTTAATGACACACATCAGTGCAGCTATGTCTGTGGCAGAAGTCTTGTGTTGGTAGCTTCCTTCCTAAACCAACATATCTGTTGTTCACACTCGACTGAACCTGCAAAACCTCCTTTGTAACAAGCAAGCTTCAGGCCCTCTTTCTGTCACCCTTCTCTCTGTAATTCACTCCCTCTTTGCAGCCACAGGATTACCATTGCAGGATGGAAGCATTTCAGCAAAATCTCCTGTACCCTGCAGCGCTTGTGCTGCTTGGACTGCGGTGGATCGAAGCTCTCCACTTAGAAACAAGTCATAGCACAAAGTAGAGTGTGAGAAACAGGTCTGAAGTGCTGGGTCATGAGACACCACTAAAATGCATAATGGGCAGATTAGCTTTTTCAGCTTCCCCAGCATGTGTGAAATGTTCACTAAGCTTCCTCTTGACAGCTGAAAATAGAGACGTTCATACTGGGATATTTGGTATTCCACTTTTGTATGAATAAGTACATTAAGTGTATATTTAGTGCATAAAGGCTGATATTTACTGGATGTGTTTATAGTTTCTTTTTTTGCAAGTTGTGATCTGATGTTAACTACCATATGTTTCTCATTCTGAAGTCTCCTCATTCACAAACAGTTATAAGCCGTGTTTAAGCACACTTCTCGTCTACGTCGTTCTCCTTCCTCTCTTCCTGATCCTTTGATAACTATCCCAACATCAAAGAAGGAGGCTACAGGGTTACCTGATGCTAATAGTCCACATGAAAGAGAATTTATATGAGGTATGCGCATGGGCAACTGCCCTCCATCCATCCAACCACTCCCCCTCCATAAAGCCAGATGACCTTTTGTGAGTCTTTTTGTACACAAATACCTGTATATCTTACAACTATTACACATGCCCAACAAAATAAATTATTAAACATAGATATAGCATGAAGATGTACATATTTTTGTTTCATTTATTCAAAGTTTGTTTTTGTTTTTTTTCCAGGGGCCTTTATTACACAGATGTTCAAGATGGCGGAGGTTGGATCTATTCCAAAAGCCTAATATTTGCTGGCCTTACTTACTCTGAACCCAGTTTTGTGGTATGATGGAGATCATTGCTTTAAAAACCGGTCATGTTTCAATGATACAGCAGTAAAGTTAAAGAAAGCAGCCCTTTACTGTGACTCTACCACTGCTCTGCTTACCAGTGGAAACAGTCGTCCAAGGGTTGAGATCCTCTGCAGGTCTCTGCTCCATCTTCCGTCCATAGAAAAAAATAAATCAATATATTAGGCAGCAAAAGTCCCATGTAACCTGGGGCTTTCGCTGCCCAAGTCAGGTATAAGTCAGGATAGCCTGATTTCCAGGTTACACTGGTAAGCAGTCAATATCCTTACATATTAAGCCATTCTAAAGGTGGCATAATCAAGATTTATTAAAGCAAAGGAAGCAAGCAAAGGGATAAAGGCCCAGATAAGACCAGAAGGATGGATATGGTGGACTCCAAATGGTCATTTATATAAAAGCAACAATCCTTCCTGCACAAAAAAAACAGTATGAACTTTTCTATTCAAATTTTTGCACATTTTCTACATATCCAAAGACCAGAAAATGCATTAAATGTCTCCGTAAAGGACTTGTAATATGTCCAATAATATGTTGCCAACTGACTAAAGAACAACCTCAACAACCTTTAGCAGGAAAAAGAAAGTATGAGATACAAATAAAGAAATGTAAAACTCAAGTAGACAAGCTTCACTCTGAGAGGTTGAACAGATCCTGACCAGAGCAGCAAACACTTTCAAGGCTTGTGTAATTGCTTTTAACTGTTGCTCTTGGAATTGCACCATTCTTTTTTCAAAGTCACAAATCACAAAAAGTGACTGCGATAGAGTGAAATATTTTGATTTCAGATCACTTGTAACGCATCTAACTATTCCGACTGATGTTTCAGTCAGGGCACCCTGGGTCATTTCTTGCTGAGAATATCAATAGTAAATCGGTTCTTCCACCTTCAGTGTGAAGGAAAGAGAAAAACTCTGTCCAAAGCAATAAAACGTTCATTGTGTTTTCAGAATTTTCTTTTGCACAGTTGAGGTCCTGAGGTTTGGTTTGATTCCTGATAGTGTTCCTGCCGCCTAAACCCTTTTGTTTGACTCTAGTCATTTGGAACATTTTCTCATTCAAAAACGGGGCTTTGGTTAAAAACAAAGGATTGCTTATCTCAAAGAGCTGGGTTTCTTCCCCTCGTGCTTTGAAAACAACGCACAGTAAATTATGGTAAATAAATGTACAAAAGCGTCTCCTTGAGCTTATTCAGGTCAGCATTCCTCAAAAACATTGCCCTACAATGTTCCTAACACTAAAGTGTACATACATGTGAGCACAACAAATAATGCCGATCTCTGTTTTCATGCAATGCAGTTTCTGTGTTTCCTTTCTCTCTATGCCTAATTTTTTTTGCTTCGCTTTAACATGAATCAGCTGCAGATGGAGAAACTAATAATTTCCGACAACTACTGATAGATGGCTTATCTCTAAGGAGAGAGGACGTCATGCAGGCAGCATCAAGTGATAGCAGCTTTTTCATGTTGCAAATTAATTCCTGAACATAATAACCAGAGGCGGTTTGATGAAAAGAGTATTTCATTTATAATTAAACAACATGCTGCCAATTGATATTTTAACTACTTTTGCCTGTGAAGCTCCATCCTCTGGACAACCACAAAGAAAAAGCATTTTATAAGATTTTTATTTATTAATTTTTTTATTGGGCTCTCGAAAATACTCTACTTGTTTTCACCCTGCTCCCTTACCTAACCTTTTTAACTCTATTCTCGGAAACCTTGGAAAGTAAGAGTGCTCCCTTACTGTCATTGTTTGAACGACAAGTTCATGTTATCATTCTATTTCTCATCAACGGAGGCAATTTATTTGGTGTCACAAGATTGCACCCCAATTTCGGTTCATTCTAATGTTAATCTTGTGACATGTAGTCTTGTGAAAAGGAGCTACAGAGGAGCTCTCGTAATGGAATTTAAATCAAGCCATGTTCCGAATCTAATTCTGAATATCAGGAGGATCAGATTGAGATAATGACAACCAGTGATTTCTGCCTATGTTGTTAAGCAGAATTTGTTCCCCTTTGTTAAAATACCTGCTTCTAGAGGCCCAGTTGCTCATGTCTGCTATTACATTACATCTAGTTGCATCATGCTGAACCCCTTTGAAGTCGCAGTGGCATTCCTTACCCCCTCATTCGGCTCCAACTCCTTTGACCTAAATCTAAAGATAATCATGCTAAAAAAGAAGAAAAAAAAGGAACCCAAATCACATGATTCCATTTAAGTCAATGGGTTTGCATATTAGATTGAGAACAGGGTGCGTATCACTCACACTTAAGCACCTGTTTCTGTGTTTGATATGGCAGTTCAAGCAGAGTTGTTCTATGGTCATGTTTTTAAAAGGCTGGTTGTAGATCAGAGACCTTTCATTCCCCTTATCTGTCAGTTATTAGGTTCACACTCAAATCAGACTCCAGGGGGACCTATTTTAGATGTTTTCTATTTGTTTCGTTTGGTCTTTCTTTTTCAAATAAATTCCTTATCTCACCCAATCCATCATTTGATCTATTGTGCCTCCCATTCTGTGTATTTAACTTACCAACTGCCTTCCATCCTTTCTACCACCCCATTCGACAAGTATGTTGTAACTCTTTCTTTCCTGCCGCTGATGCTCCTCATCCTTCCTCCAGAGCAAGTGATTCTTCCTTATCACTTGGTCTGTCCTCATCTTCATGTTGGCTCTCTCTGTAGAGGTAGACATTGTGTGCCGCTGGTCTCCTAAGAACAGAGCCGGTTCATCCAAAGCTCACAGAGCAGGCATGCATGACATTAAAAGAAGAGCTCTTGATTTTCATACTTCAGTTAGTTCACTAAGGTACAAACCCCTCGCTCTTTCTCCACACACACCTCCCTATATATTCCAATGAGTCCTTCCTAGTTTGCAGAGCTCAGATTGCAAGCATTTGTATGTAATCAGGACAGAAATTTTCTGTACATTCACCAAGTGCCTAATTACTAACAGGAGCCTGCCAGCCCGAGTGAAAAGACAGCATTAAAGAAGTTTCCCTCTCTCTCTCTCTCTCTCTCTCGCTTTCAATATTTCTCACTACTCATTCCAATCTTCATTTCATCCTTAAAGTCAATTTATATTTTCTTTGTGGAGACTGAGGAGCCATTGCACCTTGTTGCAAATTCAGTTGTTTGTTGTAACTAATGCATACCAACTGAAATATAAAGGACCGTTTTGAATTTGCCAAAATGAGAAACGTACAAATATGGCCCTGAAAATTCAAATGAGCTAGTGATTCAGGAGCGGTAGGATGAAATACTGCCAGGACTGCTAGGTCAATGTTGCTTAAATCCTTCAGAATTTACTCTGAACTCATAACCCAACAGCAAATACATCAAAGTGACAGTCATGCAAACTCAATCTTTAGCTCTTTCAACTCAGTTTTCTTCATGTTCACAGTACACTTTACAACCTTTGATGGATATTATAAACATCTACATCAAAGCCGTTAAAAAGAATCCATGTACTGAAATTAATACAAAATAAGGAACAATAGGCAACTAGAGAATTTCTGAAAAAATTTAAACATGGCTTGCCAAAGTGTGCCCGTTCATTGGAACCCAGCATTTTAATGCTAAAAATTAGCATGAATGCTAAAGTAAGCTACAATGCACTTAACAGCATGTGGAGAGTCACAAGCATGTTGAATAATATGGACTTACTCCATTCAACATGTTAAAATGATTGTATAAGCTGAAATTAGCCAAAATGCTAGCGTTAGCCTAAATCCTGCAGATGACGTGGGGTATAACAAGCACATTGTCTTATGTTGACTTCCAATCGGTGTGCTAAACATGGCTAACAAATAAAACAAAATAGCTTTAAAGCTTAATATAGGGAGAAGACTGCTAATGTGGGCAGTGCACTTACCACCACTAGTCCTAACGATGATGCATTGCCTTCTTCGTTCCCAGAAAACACGCTCATTTCTTAGCAACAGATTAGCAATAAATATTGATAATGTTCAAAAACAACATTTCTTCTGCTCTTTTGAAATACTACTTATCTTACACTACTTACTACTTAAGAAGAATTGTGCAGTTGGTGAATATGGAAGACAGGTGAAAGCGCTTTCCTTTTTTGTTGTTTAGTGGAAAATTTATCATAAAACAGACATTCCACACAAAAGTAAAAATCTATGTTGTGGCAGTTCGTAACCAGAAAAAAATTTTCATCTCTTAACACCAAATTAATTATTGTTTATAAAACCAAAACTCTTTTGAGCTTATCTGCTCAGACACAAGAAAATTACAGTTGGTAAATTTAGCAAAAGTAAAAATCAGATGTTTACTTTGTGGCACTTAGTTACCATAAAATGCGCTCATCTCTTAGCAACAAATTAACAACAAATGTTGTTATTGTTCAAAAAACATAAGACATTCTTCTCTTTTGAAATACAACTTATTTTACTTAACACAAATTGTGCAGTTGGAGAATTTTACAGAAAAGTGAAAATGCTTTTTTTTTTTTGTGTGTTTGGTGGTAAATATATTTTAAAACAGACATTCAACACAAAAGTAAAAATCTGATTTAGACTTCGGTGCAGTTCCCAAGTTTATAACAACATTATTGTTTATAAATCATAAGCTCTTTTAAAATCCTGCTGATCTGCTCAGACACAAAAAAAATTACAGTTGGTAAATTTTGCAAAAGTAAATATCCGATGTTTACTTTGTGGCACTTAGTTACCAGAAAACGCGCTCATCTCTTAGCAACAAATTGACAACAAATATTGTTATTGTTCAAAAAACATAAGATGTCTTCTGCTCATTTGAAATACTAATTATATACTAAAGAATTGTGCAGTTGGTGAATTTTGCAGAAAAGTGAAAATGTTTCTTTATTTGTCGTCGGTGGTAAATGTAAAACAGACATTCAACACAAAAGTAAAAATCTGATCTCGACTTCGGTGAAGTTTGTTGCCAGAAAAAAACCCACAAATTTCTTAACACTAAATTGATAACAAGTAATATTATTGTTTTTAAAACATGAGCTCTTTTGAGATACTGCTTATCTGCTTGGACACAAAAAATGTACAGTTGATAAAATTAGGAAATGTAAAAATCAAATGTTTATTTTGTGGCACTTAGTTACCAGAAAACGCGCTCATCTCTTAGCAACAAATTAACAACAAATATTGTTATTGTTCAAAAAAACATAAGATATACTTAACAAGAATTGTGCATTTGGAGAGTTTTACAGAAACGTGAAAATGCTTTTTTTTTGTTTGTTTGTTTGTCTTTGATGGTAAATATATTTTAAAACAGACATTCAACACAAAAGTAAAAATCTGATTTAGACTTCGGTGCAGTTTGTTAGCAGAAAAAACACCAATCTCTTCACACCAAGTTTCTAACTACATTATTGTTTATAAATCATCACCTCTTTTAAAATCCTGCTGATCTGCTCAGACACAAAAAAAAAATTACAGTTGGTAAATTTTGCAAAAGTATATATCAGATGTTTACTTTGTGGCACTTAGTTACCAGAAAATGCGCTCATCTCTTAGCAACACATTAACAACAAATATTGTTATTGTTCAAAAAATATAAAATTTCTTCTACCCTTTTGAAATGCTACTTCTCTTACACTACTTACTACTTCACAAGAAATGTGTACTTGTTGGATTTTGCAGAAAAGAGAAAATTTATTTTTTGTCATTGTTGCTTATATTATAAAACAGACATTCAACACAAAAGTAAAAATCTTATTTCTACTTTGTGGCAGTTAGTTACCAGAAAATAAAAAAAAAAAAATAAAAACCCCTAATCTTTTAACACTAAATTAATAACAAGTAATAATAGAACATTTCTGAAGAAATTTAAATGGGGGCTGCCAAAGTGTGCCCGTTGGTTGGAATCTGGCATTCTGATGCTAAAAATTAGCATCAATGCTGAAGTAATCTACAATGTATTCAATAGTTTGTGGAGAATTACAAGAATGTCCCCTAACATGGAGTTCTTCCATTCCGTATGCTAAAATTAGTGTATAATCTAAAATCAAACAAAATTTAGCCTAAAAGCTGTCAGTAGTATTTGGGTTATGAGTTGCATGTCGCTTTACTTTGACTAACTCCATTCAGAATGCTAAACTAGCTATTAAATAAAGAACTAGAACATTTCAGAAGAAATTTAAATGGGGCCTGCCAAAGTGTGCCTGTCGGTTTGAACCCAGCATTCTGATGCTAAAAATTAACATCAATGCTGAGCTTAGCTGAAGTATAGTCAGTAGCATGAGGAGAATCAAAAGCATGTTGAATAACATGGACTTAGTCCATTCAGTATGGATGCTTATTTTAAGGATAGCAGATAATGGTAGTGCACTGCTGACAGACAAGGGAGCAATGACACATACTTATAACATCACTTACTATAACTTAGGCTGTCTTAAAGAGACACGACACAATTACAACTGTTATACAGTGATCTGTATTCGAATACAGTGTTGCACTATTTCATTTGATGCCATTCTTCACAAAAGGGTGAGTGCAAAGGGACATATAACAATTTTGTGTTAAAATTCTTCCAGAATTCATAATTTCAGATTTCCATTCCAGAATAGGTTTTGAGCACTGGGTACTGCTACATTTTATTTTGTTACACAATTTTGTTTTGGTTTCCAATTGAGCCGATCACATTTGGTAATAAGCAACATAAGATACAAGTCAACAATTGAATTCATGTATTTTATAAGTCCATGAGTCAAATTTACACACCTTTTGCCCTTGTGCAGACACATTTTAGGGGGCCTAAAATGTGTCGGCACACACCTCATAGAGTACATAATTGTCCCCGGCTCACGTTCCAATACCAATATACGACTTTTTTCTTTCCATGTGATTTAACAAAGGATGAGTCTAATAAAAACAATTTAAAGCTATAGATGAAGACATATGCTGCACCTTGGATGATTGTAACATTGCAAAATAATCCATCTTATAAAAAGAAACAGGGATGGAGAGTGAGAGGGAAAAAGAGAGACGGTGAGAAAGTGGTGTTGTTAAATACCCATTTCATTATTGACAAGCATTAGAGGCAGAAGCAAGTCACCTTGTATGATTGACAGCTGACTGCCACTGATCCATGAGAGAGAGTGAGGTGAGTCAACTCATGAAGTATATGATGGTCCAATCTCACTTCAAATAAAGCGCTGGGTTCAAAAACACAAGGAATGTAAATATTTATCAGAGCAAGAAAGTGCGAGCTAATGTAAAGTGTGGGAATTAATTTTTCCCTGCAGATATTTGGATGAAAATATGTAAATCAAATGCAAATGTAATAAAATAAAAAAAATATGATAAAGAACGAATTAGATGTAAAAAAAGATTTGACAATATGAACAGTGGCAGTGGGTTTATTAAACAAGTGTGTGACGGCCCCCGCTGTGCGGTCCTGTGTGTGTGCGTGGGTGTGTGTGTGCTGTGTAGCAGGTAAACTGTTTATCAATTAGGTCCTCGATTGTGGGAGGTGCTTCTAATTACATGGACACCTGCTTTGTATATAAGGAGCGCCGTTCCACTCATGTGAGGTTGCTGACTGGCCAACGCAAGTACCAAATGCAGATGACCTGGAGATCCAGGCCTCGCCGAGAACAGGACTCCCTGCTTCTAATAGGCCTCTAAAAGGCTAAAACTGTGTCTGGTTTCCTCCCTACTTTTTGTTGTGGCCAGCCGAGCCGGGCCGTAAAAAGTGCATCTTAATGTTTGAAAAAAGTAGTAAACATTAAGGTACAAACTTACGTTTTCTTGTGCCGGTAGCTAACATAAACACTAAGGGTTGTCATCATCCAATAATAATATTTTGACAAAAAACTTTTAAAAAGTTATCTTTCTTTTGAGACTTCATCTGGATTCATCATGCATTACAAAAAAAAATAACGTTTGTATCACATTTTCTGTAATAAAAGCCTGTGTTCAAACAGAGTCAGCGTCTAATGCCCAGTGCAAACAAATAAAGACCAGACACTAATAAAAGCTGGAAAACAAACTCTCTCTCTTCCGCGCTGATAAAAAATCTGGGATGCTGCTCAGGCTTGGTGTCTTTTTAGCAATAAAGAAAAAAAACTTTAGCATAATAAGATTCAGACTGGCTACTGGTAATGGCAAGTTAGCTATCCTTCAGGCTTGAGAATAGTATCAGATGTGCATATTTTCCAAAGTGCATGTATATTAAAATTGCTTTTTGCTCAGTCTATTGCTGCTTCTACTTGTCAAACGATGATCATTTTTTCAGAGAACAATCAATAAAATTACATTATTCAATCTTTTCCCCCAGTCCAAAATCATACATTTTAGGTAAATAGTCTTATATCTTAAATTCTTTCTCGAAATTTTCAGGTACAAAATAATTACACTCAATTAGGTGTACAATTTATCACCATGTCTGTAATATAAATTGGATTATTTAATTTAAATTGATATCAAATCACTGGGGTAACAGTGAGTCTTTCACTGCGGAGAGACAGTTACATGTATTCATCTGCTTGATGTGTGATGGCACCATGTGGATTCTCTGTTTTACTTGTTGAATGTTAGTGGAAACAAATGAAAATTAAATGCAATTGAATATGTCATTTTCACTTTAAAAAGTGACAGGTAAAAATAGATTACGATGGGGTTTTTTCTATCATTATGTCTGTCAAAATGATGGACAACAAAAAAGTCTGGCGCAACCTCTTCGTGAGCACCTTGTTTATTACAGCTGAAATTTCATCAGCGTCTGACGAAAATCCGTTTATTGTGGCCTGGTTGATTTCCTCCAAACAAGTGGATGGAAATTCAGTTAAATTTTTTTTCTGACATTTTAAAGGTTTGCTAAAAATTTGCATGACAATTGAATGGAAATATGGCTTTTATGTTAAACTGTCATGGCCTTTGTGTCAGGACACCAGCCTCTAATGACAACTTGGGCATTTGTCAAAGAGACAAAAGGATTTCACAACGCAGCAGCATTTAACGCCCATGGGAATAAAACTTGGTTGTAAAGATCTCAAAGCAATTGTACTTTTGAATCCCTTTTCAAATCCCTTTTCTTGGAAGCTGTATTAGAGATGTGTTCCCCCTTTTTCCCCACAAATACAACCTTCTTTGCCGTTGATAAAATTTTACAATATTCTCTTTAAACTGCATCCTTCTGTTTCCTGTTTTATTTTATGTTAATTAATACAAAAAAAGCATTACAGGAAACTACTAAAATACTAGTCAGATAAATAGATCCAAGCTTTCAAGCTACTAAGAGTTTTAATTCAATAAAACCTGTAAAATATGACATTCATATTTAACAGATTTTATGGCCAATATAAGATACTTTACCAAAAAATACCCATAATAAAATTAGTGCAGTGAAAATGTAACTTTTTTCTTTTTTTTCTTTTTAGGTACATGCAGCAAGAACCACTTTAGATTTTACAGCCTGAAGTGGATCACCTGGCATGAATCTAACCAAGTTAAAGTTATGTCAAACTACTTCTCAAATATTGTTTTTCACATTCCAAAAAGGTATCTTGTATGGAGAGGAGTTCCCTTTTTCCTTTTTTGCCCCTGCATGTTAAAATTTAACTCCCTCATTTAAGCATGATGCCTCTGCAATAATAATAATAAAAAATCAGCATGGACGTACGAATAGACAGCCAAGTCTGACTTCCATTTGAAATGAACAAACAAAAAAGCATTGTCAGGGCCATTTATGAGAGGTTATAGATAATTTCACTTGTGATGAGTATTGCAGGTTTGTCTCCAAGCATCTGTTCACCCAACCTTTAACCTGACCTGATGCTGCTTCTGACTCTGAAGAACCCATACTGGGACCAGATGAAAACATGTCTATGTCTGCAGTGCTGACCTTTTTCCTCAGTGAAGCAAGACTTCCTGGTAGCAACAAAACCAACTGCTGAAGAGATTGGAATCTCCTGGAAGCGTCTCAGGTGCACAGATGAATGTTTCTGATCTTACTGAGCAAGTGGGGGAAACCAATGATCAAGGAAGAAATATTTAACTCTGAGATAGAATATTCAGAGTGAAAGCCAGACTGTTTTTAATGAGGAATTTCAGAATTGTCTCAATATTTGCTCTTGTAATAAACAAAATACTTAGGCTAATAATCCGCCCTGCGTGCATGTGTGCTTTGACGGAAAAAGACAAATTAAAACTTAAATTAAATTAACCAAAAACCAGAAGTAAAACTTGATCAAAAATGTTTTAAAAACTACAAATGTAAATTTTAAAGTCTGAAAAAGATATTATGGGGAGTAAAAAACTGAACACTGGCTAAGTTTTTAAAACAATGGCCAACATTAGACTTTTCTAGCATATTCAGCAATCTAGTGATATGAAGTCTATAGGCGCAAATTCAATCTGGAAGACTCTTTTAGCCCCACCTGCATCATCCAGCTGGAACTTCCGGCTCATCACCGTTGATTGATCAACGCCGGTCCAAGACTCGTCACGTCCAATCACCGTCCAAGCCCCAGCTGATAAGGACCGCCATCCATGGCGTTGTGCGCTTTCCAGCAGAGCTCAACCCACCTCCACCCCTTCACCTCCACTCGCTCAGCATCAGGCCACATCCTTCATCGCTTCCACCACCAGTGCCGGGTCCCGGGGGGATGACGTTCCTCTCAGCATATGGAATGCTCATCCAAGCCCATCGCAAAGTTTGCGATGATCAATGTCCTTAGCCGGGGCCCGAGCACCAAACATTTAAATCATACTGTCATTAAACATTTCTAATGGTTACCCTTTTGTCTGTCTGAGTCTCTACAGATTGAAATAATGTATGTGTGTATCTTTAGAAGGTCATAACTCTTACAACCTCCAAGTTAAGATCTTATGTTAACCCATATTTGCTTTAATGATAAAAACAGTTTTGCAAAATCAATACCAACATTCCAGAAATCCCACATAAAATCACAAACAATGTGTTTGAAAATCCAATTATTTGAAACCCTTTTCAGATTGAGGCATTTGCATGTGTTTGAAAATCTCTTAAATAAAGTCTGGTATTTTCTGTCTTTTTGGTCCTCAATGACATCAGAGCAGGCAGCATGTGTGCTGCACAACAGGTTGAGATGACCCCACCAGATGTTTCTTCTTTATCCTCTTTTCTCCCTCAAGAGAATATAGTAAAACTCAGTGCAGCAAAACACAAACACACAGGTAGGAAGAGAGTGAGTACATCAAAAAGAGCTGTGCGGCGGGTAAAGTGATCTATGCTGCCAACATGGGAGCTGGAAGACAGAGCTTTAGAAGTTTAACATATGGCTTCATCATATGGTGGAAGTCAGTTAACAGGAACTCACATCTGTCATGCTTGTTAAGATGGAGACTCCAGAGCATTCAACAATACTGGACACCAAGAAGCAGTTAGAAAGGTTTATTTGAAAACGGGCTCATTATTCTCGGAATGAGGCAGAAGTCCAGGTCAACACTTGGAGGAAAAGTGAGAGGTTAATAGTGACCTGAGATGTTTGAAGGTTGAAAAAGTAATACACTGTAAAAAGTAATAAGTTCACTTTACTTAAAAAAAGTTAGGAAACCGATTGCCTCAAAATCTTCAAGTAAAGTAGCTAATTCATTTTAAGGTGTTATTGCTAAAAATAACTATGTTTAGACCACTCAGATAAAGGCAGTAAACCTGAGTGCCGTTAACTCAAAATCATTAATTAGGTTAACTGTAAAATATTCATTCAGACAACTCATGCAATGGCAGTAAACTTGAGTGCCATTAACTCAAAATCATTAGTAAAGTTGACTATAAAATGTCAATTATGACTACTTCAAATTGTGAGTTATGTCAATTAAGCAGTACTCATAAAAATAAGTTATGCTTACATGTTTAAGAGTTCACATTACTTGCAAAATATCAGGAAACCAATTGCCTTGATATGTTCAAGTAAGATGAACCAAAAGTGTTAAGTTATTGGAACGAAGAGCCAACAGACAACAGTTTGAATGGAAAAAATGTTTAATAATTGAACAAGTTTATCTTAAATACAAGGTTCTCAAGTGTGGTTACATACACACTAACCTGGAAACAAAGTTTTCCATATACTTTTTTAAGGAAAAAAATGACATGACTTTTTTTCTAGGGTAGCCTTCAAACTAATATTGAATCCTTCAAATGGCCCTCAGTCTTTAAAACTTTGAGAATCCCTGCTTAAATGTCTTTGTTGACTGGTGTGAAACAAAAACTCAATTCTCAATACTAGAGCCTAACATTTATCATAACATTGATAAAGTAAATAATGAAGTAGTGAAGTGAAGTAATGTTTCTCCTCATTAACATAAAACCATTTAGTAGTCTGCAAGTGCAATGATGCTCTCTCCAACAAAAAAAGAATCAAACAAGAAATAAAAATCACTTTTCCAATAAGGGTAAAGGTATCAACGTTGATCCATAATGTCACATCACATTCACTCATTGCATCAGAAGATTTTTGAGTGATTGTATTTTTGGTTTTAGGGATTTATGTCCAAGTGACAGAAGCACCCTTTGGATGAAGTCAAAGGTGTACTTCAGTTGTTGAGGGTACTCCAAATTCAGAGAATAAATAAGTCCAAAGAGCAAGCACATGGCATGTGGAAGATTCCCAAGATCATTCATGACAAGACTTCCTTCCAAAATGATGGCAGTACTTGAAGACTGGAGGTGCAGTGAGTCAGTGGAGGCCAGCCTGTCCTCAGGAATGATGGTCAGGATCCCAATGGGGGTGTGAGACACGTCTGGGTCTTCGCAGTCCTAACAACAATAGAAGCAACACCACAATTACATATCAACATAACAATTCTTTAGGGTGACCAGACGTCCTCTTTTTCCCGGACATGTCCTACTTTTCAGACCTAAAGAAATTCCGGGGGGAATTTAAAAATCGTTAGGGATTTTGGTCAACTGCCTCAAAACACATTACATAGCTTACAGTGCATTGTGATTACATTGCCACTCCGTTCCACTACTCCATTCCAGGTTTCGTTGTATGGCAAAGAAATCGGTAGCACATGTACACATGTGCTACCGATTTCTTACTACGCTGGTTCTACCCCCCCACCCACCCCCCGTTGGCGCATGTGTGTCCGCCGATTCTACCCCCCCGCCAACAAAAAAAGAAGTGTCCTCCTTTTCAGAAACCCAAATCTGGTGACCCTACACTTCTTCATCACGGCTGCTTCTCCTACAGTTTACAGCTGTCCCACCTATGGCAGTCTACTCATCATAAGCCTTCTATAACAGTACAGCGGCTTTTTTAACCCGCCAACATCTTTATCCTTATCCCTTTTCCGTCTTTTGTTTTGCGCCCCGGACAGCTTTTTTGCTCTGCCGCTCCATCTTGTTGCCACTAAATAAACATGATATTTTCGACTAACGTTAGTCCCAGGCATCGCTAAATCATTACACATAAAGTTAACCTCAAAACCTGGACTTACGGATGAATTATACGGCCGAGATAACGAATATAAGTTTGCTAAAAAACAGTGGGACTTACCGTGACAAAACTTAGCTGCAGCAACCGCCGTATTGTTGACAGTTTGGCGTTTCTTTCAAACACGTCGTCACTCGTCAGTATCCAACGCGCATGTGCGTTCAACGAGAGCTGCCGAATGAAGCCGAGTTTTCTGCTGGTTATGCAGATGCGTTTTGCTCACTCATAACTCCAAGTTCAGGTTACTTGCTGCTGATGAGTTTGATTACTTGCCTCAGTAGAAAGTTGTCTTTGCTAAGTTTAAGTTAGTATAGTCAACAGAGTAAGCTGGAATGAGTTCAGGTCACTTTTCTTTTTGAGTACACTTTACTTTTACATTTTACAGTGTACAGGACGAGAGTAGATTTCTTACTGTGGGAGGAGGAGACAGTGTTCAAGGAGGAGGTGAGTATATATGAGTGGCCACGACAAAACCATGAACAAATCTACTTGGGGGCATTTAGGTTGTTTACAGATTCTGAACGTGTGGATATTAAGTTTTTACAATGATGGTATACACACAGCGTTTTGGATGGAACCAATAGTAAAAGAATGTGAATACCCAAACAAAGACAATATATTAATCACCTCTGTATTTCTTATTACTTCAAGTAGGATATATATAAAAAAAAATAAAAATCACTATTTTCTCAGAAATGTATGTTTTGTTTTTTTCTGTTTCTGTGTTGGCCACTTGTTCCTGGTATTCCTGCAGTGTGTTTCATATCCACAGCAGCTGAAGTTGGAATGTGATTGATGAATGGGTTTGTGAGTGTGTCAGCTTTGTTTCCAGGTTGGAGCAGTGGAGTGGTGAACATTGGAGGGTGGACATGCTGATGAGGGAGGTTTGAAAAATCTTGCTATGGTAATTCCTGGAGGGTGGCCAAATGAGTGAGGAGAGGATTTACAGAAGAAGTCTTGAGGAGAGACCCCCAAACAGATGGAGGAAATGAGGAAGCGATCTGCTAAGAAATGTGTTTGTCAGAGAAGGAAAGATAGCAAATGTAAGTACAAAGAATACAAGTCACAAGGCGTCACTGGAAGTCGTAAGCCTGATTACCACTCGCATGAAAAGCAAAGTAGCATCTGCCTAGGGTTACCTGCTTGTCTTTAAGCCCCTCTGGTCACACCCTTCAATTAGGAGGTATGACACACACTCTCAAATGTCAATATCATCTAGAATCAAGACATTACTGCTTAAGAGGCTGTGTTAGCTGCTAGCAATTAAACAATATAATATCAGTTGCACCTAATGATTTGTTTAGAGACCAATACTTTTTAACAACTGCATGTAAAGGCAGTGGGAAATAGGCATTTTATTGTTTCTCATCATGATATTTAGAATATAGTCCTCTGCCCGCTCAGGAGTGGCTGGAGAGACATTGTTTTAATGGAAGTAAAGTACAGTGGTTCTCACTAATGCATTAAAATGGTTGTCAAAAGGCTTTCAGCTGCTGCACCACAATTAGGATTCTGTCACTGGCCGCTGGATGGCTTGCTTCCCAAAGCACTGAATTACAGTGCTGTCAAGTGTCTAATATCACTTATCAGTTTGGCAAGCACATATTTGTTGCAAAATACCAGGGCTGGTACAGACACCGAACAGTTAACTCACAATACATATTACAAATTCTGTTTGAGCCGCTTTTCAGTGTTGGCTAATTGGCGCATATCTGCAATTATATCAAATTATACATATGCAAAAGAGAAAAAAAGAAAAGTTGTTACTTTCCCCTTCGATTTTGTCCTTTTTTCCCTTTACCCTCAGTAAGGTTGTCCACATGGAGACTGACTAACAAGTGTTAGTTTTAATAAAGTCATATAACCATAGCTCATTAACAGCAGTGTCAGACTGTTGGTTCCTTCGAAACATGCTTTTTAATGACCCCCGTGGGATAGATAATTTGAATACGCATCGGCGATCTTTTTTATGTAAAACAGCAGAGCTTCTTGGGCTCCCTGTAAATTGGTAGCAAACATGCATTTTCTTCTAATGCAAATTCATATGCACATAAGCAAAATATGAGTGCATATACAGAATTCTGTTATGCCAAACAAAATCACATCTAGTTGGAGTTAGTGCCCTGGAAATGTCCCTCCTCTACCCAACAGCTTAAAATATATACATATATATACACAAGGTTTACTCTCTAAAAATGTACACGTTGTAAACATTACCACCTCAAACTTAGGATTGTATGTGTTAGACTAGCAAAAGTGGTGTGTCATTGTAGGGTAGCTTTAAAAACAAATTCTAAAAATAACTTGGAAAGTGTAGACTGTATATATTTTTTGTTAAATTTATAAAATCACCACTGCTGGTGTTTTAGGAAACATCTTAAAGCTTCTGCTCCTTAAAAAATAGGCAGATTGTCTCCCAACATCTTTTAAGGGGCAATAATATGTATGTTCAGCAATGTTAGGTATTACATTGTGCTATTTTATTTTTAAAAATTCATTACTAAAGTTGATAGTTATGTACGGAAGAGGATTAGGGCCACCGAGAAAAAAAAAAAATAATAATAATAATTCCGACTTTAAAGTCAGAATTCTTTTTTCTTTTTTTTTTCTTTCGGTGGCCTTAATCCTCTTCCGTAAGTTATGTGATGGAAAAATGTAAATAAATGAAAAACATTAGTGGATGGATGGATATTAGTACTCTTGCAAGACAAGTCTATGTGTCTGATGGCAACCCCTCTTCACCCCCAACACCCACAAAAAAATGCAATGCAATTACTTTTTTTTTTATTTTATTTTTTTATGTAAGTCTTCTGATTACTGGAGGAGAAGCTATGCTGTAACTGCGCCTTTTTTATTGCTTTTATTGATGTACAATCAGTGATCCCTCTGGACTTGGCAAAACCAAGTATGGTTGGAACGAAAGTGATATAAAGAAGCTGCAAATTAGGTTTCCTAAAGATGTATTGGGCCATTTAATAGACGCCAACAACAACTGTATTCAAACAACTGCAGAAGCTAGCTAGATTAGACTTCTTTTTTCTCACACACACATTGAGGTGAAAGAGTCCTGTTTGAATGCACACACAGAAATATCTCTTGTCTTCTATTTTACTCTGCCAGGAAAAAACCTGTTAAGTTATTACAAGGGCTCCTTTGTGTGTAGTTTCTACAGTTCACAGGAGAACGCTTAATATAACCGTGTGATGCCAGTTTGGCATGCTTTTTACATTTGGCTCCATAAAGAAAAACATTGGGAGAAGACACAACATGGCACATGTCTCCTGAGAGGCACAGAAAAGGAGCACAGGCAGCCAAAGTGTAGGTGTTTAGCTGCTACGTACCTCAAAAGTCTCTATAAAGACAGTATAATCTTCCTGAATGTTATTGATCTCGACTCCCTGTTGCTATCCCAGGGACCAGAGGAAAACATGTTGAGGTACCTCCACAGTAATAGGAACCTAAATATTCTTTGTAAAAACAACATTTAAGGAAGGATCAGACAAAGACATCAACATTGCTGTTGAACTCTCCATGTCAGCCTTGTGTCTGGTTTGTATAAACATTCATGTACCACAAAGAGATATAGCTTCACAAATTGGGATTTCTTAAAATGCACAGCAACAAAAAGAATGTCAAGTGTCATATTTCCCATGGAAACCAGTTATGCTGAGGAAATTTTTGTGATATTGGGCATTTGGTCCTGTCGAATCATTTGATGTAATTGATAGCAAACCCAAATTAATACTCTATTATTATTATTATTATTATTATTATTATTATTATTATTATTATTATTATTATTATTATTATTATTATTATTATTATTATTATTATTACACTCCTAATAAGAAGAAACACATTGGTAAAATTATGAAGTTATTTTACACCAATCTGCTAAAGTCATGAATAATTTAGGAAGTAACTTTAGGGTGTCAAATGGGAGTGGAGATGGACACGGGTTAACTGTTTTCCATATAGGGTTAGGCCAAAATGAACAATATGATAACCTTGATTCATGGCATTAGGGTATTAACAGAAATGCTTAAGCCATAAATATTTCCCTCACCTTTGATTCAGCCAGGGAAGACGGGCATTTCTCAATTATCTCAATTTAAACTGGTAGATGGAAGTTATTCTGCAATTGTTAAATGTTTTAAAACGTTTTAAGACCTTAGTTTACCTTGATACTTTATAGCTAACTGCAATGGTTAATGCTATGAAAATAAAGAATAGGAAGCAAATGGTGGTGGCAGCAACGATTACCTGGTGCACATCAAATAAGGAAGAATGGGGAAAAAGACAGACTCCAACCAGATCGAGTTTCCAGGTGTCTTGGAAAAGGTTATGTAATTTGTCAGGAAAACTAGTAGGAATGTGTTTTGTCTACACCCTAGTCTAGACAGATGAAAGAATACGAGCAGACCTGTTAGAAAAATACAAATATGAAACAAAAAAGTTAGAAAAGAAAAAGTGGGATAGGGCGATGATACATGTATAAACGAATAGCAAGAGAGCAAAGAGAGAGGCAGCAAGATAGAGAGAAAAATGGGTAAACAGAGGGATTGAGATGAAAGGACGTGCAAATTGTTGGACAGACTGATGATAGAGATATAATTGAATGGATTAGGGTTAGACACAGGATATATGATGGATAAATAGGGAGGAAATGAGAGAATTTATGAAGAGAGCAAAAAAGTGATTGGTCCAGATGACTTTCTTGTACAGTTATGGAGATGTCTGGGAAAGACAGGAGGAAATCTTTTTCCAAAACGTTTAACATAAACCCTGAACATGAGAAGATAATTAAAAAAAATTAAAAATAATCATGTTGGTACCAATGGGCAGTAATTCTTAAAGGACAAGGGTGATGTAAAGAGCTGTAATAATTATATTAAAATAAATGATGAATCAATGGCTTAATCATTTATTACTAGAATTAAAGAGCCATACCAAGAAGATTTGTGAGAGAGTTTTTGAAGTTGAAAAAGAGGTGACAACCCGGCATTTATAGTTTGGTTTCACTTTAAATGCAATGTTTTCTTTGATATTGTTGAGGAAATGTACAAAATTTCACTAGGAATTGCCCTCTGTTTTTGTGGATCAAGAGAAAACATGGGTTTCGGGAGCTAAGAGGTAAAAAGTGGCACTTAATTTGAAAGTCATAGCTGGCAGAGATGTATGTGAGAGTGATATGTACAAGAACAGCAAGACTGATGATGTCATAATCTTGGGCCAAAGGACAGGTGCAGGGAACAACAGGAGCAGCAATGGGATGGGTAACCAAGAAAGTTTCTTGAAAAATTAGATTAGAACAGAAAGATGAATATCTTTGAGATTGAAGGTGAATGTTGGATAAGATAATGAAGAAAGAAAGTTCTTATTGATCTCCAGAAGTAAGTGTTTCCATTGAGATTGTGATTGTCAGGATGTGGGGGACCAGTAGAGTGGATAAATTATGTCTCTGAGAGATTTGGAGAGTGGACAGGCAGGGGAAGATCAGCAGAGGCCCCACGTAGGGGGCTACACAGGAGCAGCCTGAAGAACAGTGTGGGGACAGATGGTGAGATTCCAGAGGAGATTTCTTGTCAACCACACCCTGCTGAGTTGGAAGGTAGGAAACTCATAGAAACCCCCACTAGCCTGCATATAACCCTGTGAATGAGCCTTGTTTTAGACATGACAGAGGAGTTTGAGTTGAGGGTGGAATTGCATCAAAAATTCACGACATGTTTAATGTTGAGTTGCAAAGAAAGATAAAATGGAGAGATGGAGGAAAGTGGTACAAAGATTTCTTGTACTATTTTTCACCTAAACACGTTCATTTCCAGGGATAGATCAAATTTGTAAGGTTTGTGCATAAAGTATATAATCTAACAAGAACAGACTGGGTTATAGAAATGTTTACTTTGTTTAATATTAAAGCTAAAGAAACCCCGCCTTAAATTCCTGGTACCATAAAGATTTGTTATTGAAGCTTTATTAAGGAGTATTCCTAATGCATACTTCCAGTTGCAGCATTTGTCAGTATAGTAGCCATACCACTGACAATCTCTGACTAATTATACAAACATTATCAGTAGCAAAACATTAAAAAAGTTCCCAAAGAAACAGAACATTTGTTCTTGCAGCACTAAAAGAGGAACCAACTCCATTTGATCTTTTAGACATAATCTAAAAGATCAAATCCACTTTGTTCACAGAATCTGAATGTGCCAACAATTTAGTAACATTGATTGGATTGTTGGAAGTGTGCCATGTTCTCCAAAGCTTTTCCCTCTTTCTTGTTTCTTACCTTCTTTTGGCAAATGTGTGAAAAGGAAATCCAAAAGTACTTTCTCAACCAAAGCTCCAAACTTATTCTGTCCCACAATTTATTTCAAATGAGCATTTAAGTAATTGGAAATCTTTTAAGTTGGCAAGGGGAAATTTATATCCAGTACATTAAAGAAGAGAAGAATACAGGAAATATAAATCAGTAGGACAAAAACGCAAACAAAAACACCCAACATTATTATTTTTTTTACATTAGGGTTAAGGGACATCAGTGCATATGCCTATTTGAGTCTGCCACAAAAACACAAGATTACAGAAGTAGATCCTTTTGTGAGAAGTGTGTTTAACATATTATTTGTGGATCACATTATGTTATTATAGTAATTACTTATCATTGTACTTTGTTTGCATATTCGACCTTAGAAGTTTTATGTGATGTTTTCCTTCTATGCTTGTAAACTTTATGCTTCATTTTGAAAAAACTACTTGTTAATATTATCTGCTGTTGATCTTTTTTTTTTTATAAGACCAGTCTTGGTAAGCATGTTTATAATATGCCATAATCAAAATAATGCTTGCATTTAGAGTTGCATATAAAGAGATATTTGTTATTTATAAACATACCCATGCTACCAAAGTATTTTTGGCACTGTCAATATAGAAAAGAAAACTATTTCTGCATTAGGTGTATTTAGTTCCCTCTGGACAAGCTTTATAATGCTAAATTTTTTACAATAAAGCTACAGCAAAGCTAGATTTGGTATTCATGTATGAGTTAAATGGGTAAACAATTTAATCCAGACTCAAAGCATTTAACATTCACTAATGTCAAAGCTAATCCAGATATCCAAATTTATCCCCAAACCCACATGTAAGCAATTCAGTTGGGGATTGCTTGGGGATGGACACTATATGATTAACAGAATAGCTGTATCTGCTTATTTGAGCTGTAATTTGACTGAATCTTCCTGTGAATAAATTTACACAATGCAATGTTTACCACTGTACCTCTTAATTGTGTGTCGCGGACGCTGTGTGTTTATGTTAATCCATGAACATCTGTTTCTCCACAGAGAATATGTTTAAATAAGCAGTCGGTTTTGTTAAGGCCATTGAAACCAAATGTATTTGCAAAATCAAATGTACAGACAGAATGTCAA
Source organism: Gambusia affinis (assembly GCF_019740435.1). Lineage (NCBI taxonomy): Eukaryota > Metazoa > Chordata > Actinopteri > Cyprinodontiformes > Poeciliidae > Gambusia > Gambusia affinis. Next base: position 18,331,892 of record NC_057871.1, on the reverse strand, counting down.
TATGTAAGTGTCATATTGTTAGTGAATGTCTGTAGGTAGTGTGAAAAATGATTTTAGCATGTGTATATCAAAACATTCATCCCTGTTTTGTTTCAGCAATAGAAATAGCCTCCATTGGCGAACAGAATGCACATTTCTCAGTGTAAAAGGTGAGCTTGTTCCCTCAAGTTTGTTTCTTCCCTTTCTTATGTTGAAGAGGAAACTGTTTGGAGTGGAATTGAAATAACAAATATTACCAAATGAGGGTGGGCAACAGCAGCTGTTCAGTCAATGGTGGGCCTGCTGGCTGCGGAAGATAAGCAAATAGGAGACTTTCCTTCTTGATGTCGACTGACGGTCCAAACTGTGCAGGCAGCACAGGCACCACAGAGTCTGTCTTCATTTACTTCATACCCAATTGTTTCCCAGTTTCCCCATTAAAATTCAGAAAGGGTTAACATAAATCCATTATACCGGCGCTGATAATACACACCTTGCAGTGCTGATAGCAATTTTATTTCTTATTGCACAACTTGAAATACTTATGCTTTAACAGGTACAGCTTTAGGCCACACTCTTATCATTAACTCATAAACTCTGGTAGGTTTCATAAATTTAGGCAGTTTAAAAATGTCCATATACTTTCAGCCACTGAAAGTTTAGAAATACCATTACACTGTCAAAAGACTTAGTTCCACATGTGCAGATATGAATTTGCAATCATTTTTAAATTGGCAATTTTTGTTTCTCAACCAAGTATAACTCGATCACATCTATCCCGAAACATTCATTTAATGTTTAAAATATTCTTCAATACACCATTTATCCGGGCTGCACAGTGGCGTAGTTGGTAGAGCTGTTGCCTTGCAGGAAGAAGGTCCTGGGTTCGATTCCCGGCCCAGAGTCTTACTTCATGGAGTTTGCATGTTCTCCCTGTGCATGCGTGGGTTCTCTCCGGGTTCTCCAGCTTCCTCCCACAGTCCAAAAACATGACTGTCAGGTTAATTGGTTTCTCTAAATTCTCCCTACTTGTGAGTGTGTGTGTGAATGGTTGTGTGTCCTGTATGTCTCTGTGCTGCCCTGCGACAGACTGGCGACCTGTCCAGGGTGACCCCGCCTCTCTCCCGGAACGTAGCTGGAGATAAACACCAGCAACCCTCCCCACCCCATTAGGGACAAAGGGTGTATAGAAAATGGATGGATGGATGGATACCAATTATCCATAATGCTTTTTAATGCTGATATCTTCATATCTTGACCTTGTATGTTTTTTTTTTGTTTTTTTTTCCTCACCTTTCGTTCTTGAAGGCATGAGGATTAGGTGTGGCCCCCAGCTTAACTCTTACAAAATGTGGAACCAGGTGTCTAGGGCCATTTCCCACTGATTTTATCATCAACCCATCCACAGTCCACGTTACACTTCCTTCTCATCACTGCCTCCATTCAGTGGTTCAAATCTCCCAAATTAAATTAATTAAGACACATGTACTTTCCTTTGTTTGGTATAAACAAAAGCTAGGACAGGATGGAAGGAACCTGAGATAAGGTTACTTGTGTTTCTTGTCAGTCAACATAGTATCATATCATTGGTTTAATGATCAGCACCCAGTGAGTGACAGTCTGAAATGACATGTTAATTGCAGTCCTGTTTAAGAACACTAACAGCCATTCAAAGCAAAAGAAGAAGTTGGCAGTGAATGATCCACATTTTATCCAGCTGTCACAGCTGTGAATATAGATGGTACTCAGCTTCAGTGTATATTGATGTTAACTGAGCTAGTGTTTTTGGTTCCTCAGCAAAATAGAGAATATATGTGTCACACAATATAAACTGTGGCATATTTATTTATTTCAGTCTCTTCAAGAAGAAATAACCTAAGAAGTTGCTAAATAAATTCAACTGTCGGATCTGCCAAAAGCTAAATTGTTCAAACCTCAATAACTAAAATTTGAGAACAAATGCCCTGTTAAACAATCTTGATTATCTTTACAAAAACTATGCCAAAATGCCGATGTAGTGTGTGACAATCTAAAACACCACATTTAGCAGCAAGGAGTTGTCTTCACAATATCAGACACTCATGGTATCGTGGAAGAGCTTTGGCACTTTTCATAACTTCTTGAGGTTTGCAGACAGACAAACTGTCAATGACTATGGCAGAGCCATCATAGAACTTTTGTAAATGGCAGCCTGGGGAGTTGATGGAGAAGTCTGCAGAGTAGAGGGTGAAGAGGAACGGAGCCAGCGCAGTTCCCTGTGGGGCCTCCATACTGCAGTCCAGCCTGTTGAATACACAGCCCTGTGTTCTGACATTCTGTGGGCAGTAAGTGAGGTAGTCCAGGATCCACTGGGATACGTGGTGGTCCATTCCTCCTGACAGCTGCAGCTTGTCCCTCAGAAGTCCAGGCTGAGTGATATTTAAAGCACTGGAGAAATGAAAGAACATGATAATACTGTGCAATCTACAATTAGTCAGCTCTTCTGCATTACTGCCTCATTGAGGTATGGCAAAGAGGTGATCAGATTATGACTCTCCCTCCACATTGTTCTTGATTTTGTAACTTTGATATCCAAAATTTACTTTAAGAAGACAGTTTTGGGTTTTGTTTCTCCTCAGCCAAATTAAGATACTGTTGTGTGTCTTCTACCTGGACAAGACTTTGTTTCACTTTAGGTTGTGAGTACCTGTGTTTCTTGTTCAACCTTTTCTACCACACCTTTTTCTTTTTCTCAACTTTTTTTTATTAATGTGCAGAGATAGCATACATCACAGAAACTTGTCTTACTCTCCCAGAAAAAAAAAGTTTAAAAAAGTCCTTCACAGTACTGTACATTTAAAATAATCTGTTTTGTTGTAGTTATACTTTTGTGTAACCAATAAGACAACATTTCTGTCCTTTATCTCATTTGTTTATGTAACACGAATCCAAGTGATATAAATATTATTTTTAATATAATTCTTTTTTTTATTATTTTGTTGCAATATGATTGCCTGTATTATGTTTGAATACTTAATGTATATTTTAATAAAGAGACCAACAAAACTATCTTAATTAGCAGCAGAGCCATTTTGATTAACAAATCTCATCAAGTTTATAAATTGATTCTTTGTAATTATATCTGACATATTACACAGTTTAATCTTATTAGACATTTCTTCACTTGCTGCCACAACTTGACCCTTTCACTGGTAGTGTTTTGCAAACTGCTTCGATAATCACACAATAATGACATTGTCAGACAGCAGGAGGCAATCTGTTCTGAAACAGGTCAGCTTTGTAACCGGGGGCAACACAATGGGTGATTAAGGAAAGGCATTTTAGATTAATTGTAGACCGGAACACTGATGGCAAAGGATATCTCTGCACTATGATGTGGACAAGACGACTTAGCCAATTTATGCTGTGGATGATTGGTAGCTTATGTTCTTGATGGTATTTTCTTTTCCATCTGAGGTAAAATAGATGAGCAATGGGTGTCTGGTGAAGATTGTGTTAGTGGAAATTGATGCTTTTGAGCTCGAAAGTCTCCCAGGTTGATAAGAGAAAGAAGAGGAGCTGTGGGGTCCAGAACAAATAGGGGGGAAAAAAAAGTGAATATGGTAAATTTAATGAGGTAAAGTATTCTGAAAAACTTTTTTCAAAAAGTACTGCTGAGTTGGATAAGCAACAGTAACGTTGCACGGAAAAGTGCAAGATAGTAATCCATACTGTAGATAATGATTTTTTTTTTCTCAACCCGGAGAAAGGGTGATATAAATTTAAAAAAAAAAAATTGAGGTGTTACAACTACTAGAGGCAGTTAGTCAGCACAGATCATACGACTCAGTAGAGTCGCAACAGTACAGCCCCATCCCAGGCAGACCTGGGCAAACCCAGATTGAAAACAATAAAAGTTCTGAAACTCACCCCAGGAAACTGAAAACTACTGCAGATTTACAGTACCTGCCTCCAGTCATTTAGTCCTGATGTTGTTTTATTTTCAGAAGTATCTTAATGGTGGATGTTATCTCTGAAGTAAAGATGTTAGCTTCAAGATGTGTCCTGCCACTCTACTTTTGTTGCTAAATAATCCATCCACTCTGCAGCTTGCAGCTGCACAGATAGAAAAATGTATCTGTTACTTGGCCAAATATAGGTGAGCATTTGGCCCAGACATGTAAACCCGGACTGAGGTCTTTCTTTCCAACGATGTTTTACTGGATAGGGTGATATGTTGGGTATGTAAATTAGCTATGTGTTCTTTTCAAATGTTTATCTCAGGGGTCCTCAAATGCTGGTCTTGAGGGCCGATGCAAATTTTAGATGTGTCACAAACAAGTTTATTGTGCCAACATGGCAAAGTCAAATCTATATTCTGCAAGCTATACAGTGTACTACTGCACAGGGAGCAGATTATTTAGTAACTTTTTTTTTTTTTCAATTTCTGGGCAATTATCACTAATCATCTAAACACTAATAAACATGGGACCTGTTGATTGTCCTCCTGGGGTTTGCTAAAGTCTTCATAGCTAATTTTAGTCTTTACCTGTAACATATGAAAACAACTTTTAAGACTGAAAGACAATCGCAATAAGTTGCTGAAATTTAATGTGACAGTATTCCTCATATATTCTTGTACTACTTGGACATGTTCTTTATTGTGTGATTGGTATTTTCATTTATTAAGTAGTAAAGACAGAAAGCATGTTGACTTGTTAAGAAGAGCTGAGGAATTTTAAGTTTCATGAATTTTAGACAGACAGGCACTTGCTGACAACTATAAGTGCCTAGATGACTCTCCAAAACCTGGATTATCAAAGTCACTGATGTCTTTTAAGGAAGGTAGAATCGTCTATTTTTTCAAAATAACCATGGGCAGCTTGAAATATTGTCAGTGCTTGGTGACAAGTTCTCAAAACTAAGTGGCAAAGCACTAGAAACTCTTCAAACACCATGTCTGCAACAAAAGCCTCTTTCCTTCTTTGTTTCTTTCTTTCTCATTGCGATGATTTTTGTCAAAGCACAAGTAGATAGAATGCTTTTTTTCCTTATCTTTGTAAAACTACCAGAGCTCATACAGAAGCTTCAGTACTTGTGGTATAAAAAAGTTATCTAAATTTCCATTCTGAAATCTGTCTAAAATACGTCTCGTTTGTGGCACAGTTTTAACGTCCTCTCTTACAAAGTGGTAGATAGTAAGAAGATCACAATGTTTTCAACCTCAATTGCAATGTTATCTTTTATATAATATCTAATATATCAAGAACAATTCCAATTCACTACTTCTAAAATGAAACCAAGTTGGTTTTCTGTTATGTTTCAGATATAGAAGAGGTTTTTTTGGGTTCTGCATTTCACTTTTATTTTAACTAGCTTCTATAAAATATTTTTCACAATCTGCTCTGCTAATTTTGCCAAGTATCAATCCAATAATCCATCATCTATACCCATTTATTTTGTGGCAGGGAGTTGGTATCTCCAGCAGTCATTGGGCGAGAGTTGAGGAACACCCTGGACAGGTTGCCAGTCTATCACAGGTCAGTTAGTAATCCACACATGATTATTAGTCTTACGACAAAATAAGCATATCGGAGTGAAATGTAAAAAAAAAATGTTTAAATTACTTTGGTGTCGATATATTTTGATACTTGTAGATTTGCCTATATCTTCTTACAATAGTTTTAACTGTTAAAGCAGAATAAATAAAATGTAAAGTGAAATACTGCAAGAAATTAAGCTTCTGACATACTGTTTTTCATTTTGCCAGTCCCGTTGCTTTATCAAAAATTGTACTATCGATTATAGTTACACTAATATTGGGCCATCGCTGCAACATTTGTGCAATGACTATAAGTTTCTTATCAATGGTGCATATCTTTGGCATACATCTCAGATTTATGGCACTTAAACTGAATCCCTTACTGAGTCTACTTAAAAGTTCAAACGGACAGTGAAAGTGAAACTGATGTAATTTTGACTTAAATGTATGTATATTTTCTTGTGCTTTTGAAAAACATGATAAATAAACAATATCCACCATTGAGTGATTTACAGAAATGTTTTCTTTTTTTTTTTTTTTTTTTTTTACAAAACAAATAGATGTACGGTTTGAAATTTTTCAATATAACATCAAAATAATTTAATTTCATTAAATTACAGATATTGCTTCAGTTAATGGACAGAATTCCGGGATTTAAAAACTGGACAGAATTCTTTTTCTGCACTCAAATTAACAATTACTTTGTCTTTGAAATGACTATGAATACTGTCAAAGCCGCAATTCACCCACTCGAGAGCTGATAATGCATCATCAAGTGCAGCCCCAGTCTACTTCACTCAGTGTTACTTGATGTTAAAAGCAAGCTGTAATGGGTTTGAGTTATATATTTTTTCCACACATAACTCTCCCTGACCGAAAACAACTTTGGCAGACAAATACAAAAAATCCTAACTGGAAACTAAATTGCTCAAATGCAGATTCACTGCATGTTTAAACCCACAACCCCACCTTCCTGCTATTTGCAAAAAACAAGCCCATAAAAGCTTGACCAGTCACCCAAAAAAGAAGAAAAGAAGCTATTCAGAAGCTTCCATCTAAAGCTCTGCAGACAAATCAAGTCATGGTTGAAAGACCATAATTTTACTCCAGTTTCTTGGAAATACTGCGAAACTTGAGTTTAGGTTACCAATTCCTTTGGTGTGCAATAGTTAAACCAAGAGAGTAGAAATAAATTACCACCCACTGTCCCTTAAATTGTTTCAGCGTGCCTCGATCGAATACATCAAGGGCGAGAGAGTTGGAGCAAAGGGTGGAATACAGTAAGTAATAAAGGAAATGAGAGACTTCCAAAGGAGTTGAGATTCTCCTCCAAGAAATTCAGTCCTTTTATGCAGAACTGGCTTCAAAACCTCATGCCAAAGGACTGTACACTAAAAGCAAAGTGCAAAAGGAAGGGGGAAAAAAAGTGCTAATTTGGCTCAATGTTTTATTAAGCAGCAGATTAAGAGATAGGTAGCCTGAAAGTATTTTTACTAAGTGTATATTCTTTCATATATGAACCGCATCCTTTTATTTGCGTCAAGGTTGCCAGGCAACATCTGTAATTAATAGCATGCATCTTAATATTTGCGAGTGTTTCATTGGAAACACACTTTGCTCTATCTCACGTTCCTCATCTGTTTGTCACCTTGTTGGTTATTACAAATGCATTGATCAATTCACATTTCTCACTTTTCCAATCACTTTCCTGCATCAACTGTTTTCACAATCCCTCCCTGAACCTTTGATTTTCCCTCATTTCCTCCCCACTTTCAGTTTCACTCTTGGCTTTTCTTTCTTCTGAATCTGTGACTGTTTTCACCCACTGATCCTTTAAATCAGTCTTCCATCCACTTCTTATTTTCCTCTGCCTAGTTTAATGTCTCCAATTTTCCTTTTCTTATTGCTGTTGTCATCTTTTGGCCTTTCCTGCCTTTTGCCTCTATTGACCTTTGTCTGCCCTTTGTCTTTTAGCGGCTTTTTCGTCCCCTTATTGCTCTGCTTTTTCTGAAATCCCTTCAGTCCTCTAGCTTGTTACCTTGCTTCCTCTTTTACACTTCTTTTCCTACTTGCCGTTCTTTATTTATCTGTTCTTCTCTTACTTGTCCTCACCTCTGTGTTTCAGGCTCTCTCCTTGTTCTCAGTTCTTTCTGAAAGAGCAATCTGGCCTGTCCAGGGCTCTTAACAACCACAGTAGAGCTTGTCATTAATATTGCATGCCACTGTCTTATTGACCACAACGATGCCAGGAATACAGAGTTGGCTATGAGACGAGTTAGTGGCTGGAGTGGACACTTGCATTACACCCTAATGCAAGTGAATTCACATGCATACTTGATTAGTGTTCAAGTCTAACTGTGGCTTGAGTGGTAATGTTGTAGGGGTGTGTGTGAAGCACATAAACTAAACCAGGTGCACAGATTAAGTTTCCTCACTGGAGAAAGAATCTTAGTCTTGAAAAATGATTGAAACACAAAGCACAAGCAAACCATCATGCATACACACACACACACACACACACACACACCCCAGCAAATGCAGAATGTGCCTGTGCATGCCGACAGCCTGCCTGGCGTTTTCCATCAGCTGGACCTATCACAGCTTATTATCAGCTCCTTTGAACCATGGGCTCAGAGCATGATTGCACTCTCAATTAATGCCTATATAATCTACTTTGATGGAGCGAGTAATGACAAGGTCCCTGCTAGGATGTATGTGCAAATCTGTGTTTTGCGAATTCACTTGTGGGCCTGGGTGTGTGTGTATATATATATATATATATATATATATATATATATATATATATATATATATATATATATATATATACAGATATATAAAAAAAAAAAAATTCCCTTCGCCCCCAGGTGGTGGTGATTCTTCTTCCTCTTAGCTCGGGTCCTCTACCAGAGGCCTGGGAGCTTGAGGGTTCTGCAGTATCTTGGCTGTGCCTAGGACTGCACATTTCTGGACTGAGATGTCTGATGTTGTTCCTGGGATCTGTTGTAGCCACTGTTCCAGTTTGGGGGTGACTGCCCCGAGGGTCCCGATGACCACAGGCACCACTGTGGTCTTCACCTTCCAGGCCCTCTCCAGTTCCTCCCTTAGGCCCTGGTATTTCTCTAGTTTTTCATGCTCCTTTTTCCTGATGTTGCAGTTGCTTGGTATTGCCACATCCACCACAACTGACTTTCCTCTGTTGTTTATCCATATATATATATATATATATATATATATATATATATATATATATATATATATATATATATATATATATATATATATATATATATATATATAATTTTATTCATACTTTAAATAATATTATTTGTATATTAATGCTTTATTAAAGTAAAGTATTTTATTTCTTTCATTTTTAATTTGGGCTTCTTTAGGTTGATACTCTGTTGGTCAATGGTGATGTGTTAGACTGGTTTTCAGTCAGTGTCCAGTTTGTGATACTCTTGAGTCTTGGTTGTTTACGAACCAATTTTCTTTGTGTAAAATGGTTGAGCCTTGAGCACAACATATGTGATAATGGGACAACAATCCCAAATACATCTCAAGACGAATTTTTGGAATGCAAAAGCTGATTGATGTTAAAGTTCTAAAATTATTTCAATATCAACCCTTTTTAAAAACCTTTTTTATTATTATTAAAAGAAGTTGGTTTAATAAAACAACTTTTATTAAAGTTGCTTAAGGGAAATATTTAGTTGTCTAAAGTCTGCCATTTCTGATAAGGAGAGAGGTCAAACAAACATCCAGCAAGAATTGTCACAGGATCTTGTCGATGGCTGGATCAAAAATTAGAATCGAACCCCTGACTAATAGATTTTCAGTTGTTTTCATTCAAGCAAGATTTTCTTTTCTAATTGGATAGAAGACCAGCATGTCTTTTTTTTTCTCATCCACTCAGGTTCAAAAACATAGGCCCATAGATCCACCTTATAATTGGCTGGACCTTTAACCCAGTGTTTCCCAACCCTGGTCCTCAAGGCACACTGTCCTACATGTTTTAGAGGTTTCCCTGCTTTAATGTGCCTGATTCAACTGATTGCAGTTCAACAAACGCCTGTTAATCAGTCATCAATTGAAATCAGCTGCACTGAAGCAAGGAAATACCTAAAACATGCAGGGCAGTGTGCCTTGAGGACCAGGGTTGGGAAACACTGCTTTAACCATTCTTACCCGAAATTGGTTGCGTCCTTTAAATTATCTGGTTTCCTGGAAGAAACTGAAATATTATATATGCACTAGTATGTGACTCCCTGTAACTTTACAGACCACATCATGGTTTGGTGAACCGGTTTTGGCTAAAGTGGGAAAAGGAGGTTTTTTTTGTTTTGTTTTGTTTTTACATGCTTTTTATATCTGGTTTCAATGCACATAAGCTAGTGTGTGGTGCACACTAGAACAGATCTAGTCAGCACAATAAAGTTGTTGTTTTTTTGTTTTGTTTTTCCTTCAGTGTCCCCTTAGGACTCCATAGGTTTCCATTGTAACCTAGAATGTATCTGGAGTGCAGCTGTAGATGGTTTCGACTATTTCATCGCAGCATCATCTCTGATGGGCCTAAGGATGAAACCTTGCACTACTCAAGTTTACTTTATTTGTATTACTCAGTGGGAGATAACATTTGAAAAGTTTTTAGATATGAACGCTTTATTTGGCATGAAGATGTACAACTTTTTACTGTAGTGTATCTGTGTGCATATTCACATCCACCAAAAAAGAAGAAATGAAACAGTGAAGAAAGAAAAGAGAAACATAGGCCTAAGGTGATTGATATATATGAAGATGAAAGCAAAACGCCTGAAAAAACACAGAGCTTGTCACTGTGTTGGCCTGTCTGTGTACATGTTCTTCTAAAAACACAAATAGAGATGAAAGGTATACTGTGTGCTTTCATTGAGCTGCCTACACTGGTGTGAGTGTAGGCAGAATATGATGATAGCCTTCTGACCATTCCCTTATTGGGCAATAAAGTTACTTTTTATTTGTGGTGCCTTGCAAAGCTAAGCCTATTTACCAACCCAAATAATAATGCTAAATTAGACACCCATTGATGAAAAGTTTTGTTTCTGGTAGTGCCTACACCTCTTTTTATTGCTTCACATGTTTAAGTTTGACAAATTATTTTTCCCCTAAAATGTTTAGGGAACAAATTTCTCTAATTTTCTTTTAGGGAAAAAAACAAATCAAAAGTGTTTATGGGATATTTGGTTCAAAACTCGACAGGAGCCATTTTAAAACTATTTAATGTGTCTCCCATCCTTTTATGATGTTGGATGTGTGCTCTATGTCTTTGTTCTCCTGGGTGACCCAGGATTTTTACCTCAAACCAATTGTTCTTAGATATGATTCCTCCATAAAAGACCTTAGTAGTCCTTAGTGTTTCTGGATTTCTTTTGTTAGTACATATCTTTTGAAATATGCTGTCACATTCATGCAGGAGTGGTCTTACTGTGCTTGGTTTCCTGGGTGAACAACACTCCCCCTGTGTGACAGACTACACAGCAAAATCAGTTGTTGATTGATGTGTTTTCTCCCCCCTGTGACCAAGGTAACATCAACATGTATCAAAATGCATTTCAATAAAATTATTACCATTTACTGACAATTAAGTGATAGAGTGGGCAAGAGAAGACTCCTTAAAAAGTATTATCAGATCTGAGACTGGTTGGTCAATTAACAGTAATTAAGTTAAATACCTCATGCATCTGCTGTTCTGGGGGCTAGTGTTGCACACTTTCTGCCATCTTGCTGCTGACATCAGTATTACAGTTCAGCATAATCCACTGTGGATTATCACTGGGCTAAATGCTCCCATGATTACAAGGAATTTTCCTACTGTGGTTTTAATGAGAATCACAGCAGTGTAGTCCTGACTGTTGTCATTTCTCTCTGTCAAACCAAGTACATTTCCACCAAGACAGTCCAATGTTTAGTGTGCGTGTGGGCGTGGGTGTGTGTGTGTGTGTGTCTTTTGTTGTATCCATTTCCTATTGTCTTGTATTCAATTTCTGTTATAAACTGGAATTAGGATCAGGAATGAAGGTGAATATTCGAATATAAATTGTGTTATGAGTGATCTAAAACAAGAATATAAGCATACTTTAAACTTTTCATTATTTAAAAGCACAAATGTAAAAAAAATGCCTATGAAAAGGTAAGGGGAAGTCTTTGTGGTTCATTATGTGTTTCATAAGAGTCCTCATTTCTATAAATAATTCATCCTCAAACAGACCCACATTAATTGTGTGATAGTCAAGTAAACAAAGGACATATTTCATTTGTGGTGCTTTATGAAAATAAAGTGGGCTACAAGTTACTGGAAAAAACAATTTAAGATATTGGCAAATTATGATTTATTGGTTTCATTATGTCATATGGATCTGGGAAGTAGAGGTGAGTGTATTGCAGTGCCTCTTGAATTCAGACATTGTAAAATGTATTGCTTTACAAATGAAGAACTTCAAACAGGCCAGTAATTACCACATAACATGAACACTTCCTCATCCCAGCTACAGTATTTTAGTTATTTGATATTTGGAGGAACCATGAGATGTCTCTTCACTACCAAATTTAAAATCGTGTGTATTGCATGGGATAACGCAGAACAAAAGTATTGGAGCTCATCCAACTTGTTAGCCTGTTTGTGTGGCACTGATTGACGGGAGAGATGGTTTGAACTTCCTCCTTCTCTCTTTCATCTTTGCTACAGCTCTGCAAGTAATCTGGGATTTGCGACTTCAGTTGAGCTATTATTTCATCTTTTGCAATGCTAATCAGCTGCTATCGGTTGTAAACCACCCTGTTTTTATGGCTATGTATCATAACAAATGACCAAAAGCGAAAAGAAGAAGCTTCAGGAAAAAAATCCTTCTAACTGCACAGCATCCTACATTAGAGAGAACAATTGACCAAAAAATGCACATTTCTGCCAGAAACAGGGGAACTCAAAAAAGACCATCTTCATCATGCTGCTACCTTGAGTGGTGGAATTCTAGGATTAAGTGATGATGATGAAAGAATGTTTTCATGTCCGTCAAATAACGCAGTTCTGATAGTTTTGTCATGTTTTATTTATTCCATGGTCGTTCTCACGCAACTGAATAGTTTATGATTTGTACCTTTCATGTTGTGTGAGCCCCTTCCCTTTCCTGTAATTTTATATTTTGTGGCATTCACACTTCCATATTGGTCTGCCCTTCACACTTGTTCTTTAAGTATGTCACAGTGTTAACTCAGACCACGTCTTTGTCTCCTTCTCAGGTTTTGTGTTTGTGAATGTGTAGAGTGTTTATATGCGCCTTGGTTTGAGGTGGTGGCAGTTGTGCATGTGTGTTTATGTAATGCATGCATGTCTCTGTGTTTCTGTGTTGGTGCACGTTTGTGCTTGCAAACCTGCGAGTGCCAAACTGGCCCCAGGGTCCTGAGCCATCACGCTTTATGAGGTATGGCAAGGTGAGAGCAAAACATCTGCTCTCCAAAAAGAAAAGGAAAAAAAATGCTGGTCTGGGACTCATTCTGGGTTGTGGCAGTGAAAACATGCACTCATACACTGAAATTGAACAGAAAAAACACATAGAAAATATCTAGTTGACTCAAACAACTGATACCTTAGAAATAAATGCCCCGAGTTTTGCTACACTCCCAGCAAATCTCTGTGCTTTTGAATCCCTATCTTATCTTCAAATACTTATACATATTTATGCCCGCAAACATATATTTCAAGAATACAAGTCCCTTTTTCAGAAGCAGGTTAAGCTCTCCAATGTTTCCTCCCTAAGACCTTCTTCTCAGCTGATTTTTTTTCCCCCTTTTCTTTTCTGATATTTCCCTCATGTCAAGGGCATTGGAACAATCCCTTAGTACCTGCCATTGTACCCACCGCCTCCCCATCCCTCCTCTTTTCTCTTCCTGCTTTCCCTTCTGTCTTCATAGAACACCCCGGAGAGGAGAACTGCCATGTAAGGTCTAGTGGAGAAAGGATAGACACGGAGAACGTTCAGACTACCTCTGACATCAGAATCAGTGAACCTGCCCACATCTATTCTGTCCAACCTTGTCTTTTAGGCGTGCTCTCTGCATGTCAAACAAGTGTGTATGTTTTCTTCTTTTTATGCAGAAGTTGGTTGACAAAGTAACTTTTTTTTTTTTTTTTTCGGAAGAAAGCTGCAGGAGTCCAAATGGTGAGGGTTGCTTTTGACATCTCAATGAATTGGAATATCATTAAAACATGAATACATTTCAGTACACTGAAAAAAAATTAAAACTATATACTAATATGTATTAAGCTCCAAAGGAAGAATTGTCTGTCCATATTTTGTAAATCTCCCACAAAATCTTATATGGGCTTAGCTTCAAAATCCTACTGAAGTCATCATTGTAATTAAGTGCGTTTCCTTAAAGTTTTTCCTTCCACACAATTTTTCATTAAATTGTTTTGTGGTTTACCCTCATTGTGTGGTGTCTATCAATAACTGTTAGAAAATTGTTGAAAATCTTCTGCCAAAATTATGTTTTTGTAAGAAAAATATTTTATTTTTATGGTTTTATATAATATTAATTTTTTTAAATAAATTCAATAGGATATTAAATCAATAGAAATAAACATTTTAACTTACATCTAAATTTAAATAATGAGGCTATATTATTTAAGTTTTACTTTTGAATTTTAATTTCCTTTTCTTTTCCCTTATATTTTAACACAAAGGGAAAGATATAACTGCACATGAATGTATTTGGTGACATTACCACCACAAACATCTTGTTTTCTGTCTTTCAAGGTAAATACTATTGTCAGAAACCTAGGGGTAATATTTGATCAGGTGATCAAATTTAATAAACAAATCGACTTTTTTCGAATCCAATCATAATAGCCTTTCTCTTCCTTATTTATCTGGACCTTTAAGTCATTTTGTACATGGTATCCCTTGAGGTAATCAAGTCAATGTCATTAGATGTTCCAAAGACTAAAGCACTCAGGTCTCTGGGCCTTTTCAGTGGCAGCACCCCAGCTCTGGGAAAAAAATCTCCCTTTATACCTTCACTTTACCTCAGATGCAGGCATTTTAAAGTCTAAGCTCAGGACTTATTTTTTCAGGCAGACTTTCAATACCATGAAACAGAGTGGCATTTTTCCTATTTCGGTTACTGGATCTTATCGCTTTATTTTCTTATGTGATTTTGTGTTTTTTGTACTGTAATTTTGATGTTGAACTGATTTGGTCACCTTAGTTTGTTGCTATTAAGCACTTTGTCAATCAATCAATCAGTCAATCAGATAAATAAGTTTTTTCAATAACATTCAAATTCAGTGAGATGCATCTATATTTCTGATGATTTTGGCCCTAAGAAGCATATTATACAAACTGAATTTACAACTTTCATTTGGTCATTATTTGTTGCATCCTCTTTTGTCTTTTATGTGTTGGCCATTGTGCATTGTAAGTTGTAATTAAAGATAGCAACAGAAACACAGAGATAATATTCTTAATTATTAAAATTTTGTCCGTTACTGAAGTGGAGCAGGCAATTCTGTCCAAGTACTGCTGCCAAACGGATGTTGTCACTATTTTGCTTTCCAAAAAAGCTGTTGCCTTGTTTAATATGCCTTGTCAAGTACCCCTGAAGAGCTTTAGCTAAATTACAGTCATCGGCTGAATACCGCTTGATATTTTTCATTTTAACTACACTGAGTACAATTCCTTTCTGTCTTCCACTTGGCCTGCCTCCCTGTCAACATCATTTGTCTGCTCTCTCGGCTTTATAATTGTAAAACACTTGAAATGCTTTGAAAACGATATGAACAAATGGACATCATTTATTATTTTTCTGACCCAAATTAAGAGAGGTAATGCTAGTTCATGGATGCAAAATTGCATTAAAAATAATAATCCAATCATGTCAGATATATGTGCTATTAGTACATATTTCAGATCCAGTCAGTAAGGGATAGAGCATGGGAGGGTTCTTTTAATCATAATTTATTTTAATTTTGTAAGGAGCTGGTGCTCTATGCTGACATAATAAAATAAAGATAATCCATAAGGTTGGAACAAATCTGTTGATTTAACACTTGCTTGAGTTGCTAGTACAGTTAGTGAAATGGCTAATTTTTCAGACAGGGAAAAAATAATAACTTCTTCCCTGAAAATGCCTGGGTATTTTTTGTAGGGCTTTGACTGTTTCTAAATGCAGTGGAGCCCAGAATGGAAATTAAAAGTGTGTAAAAAAAAAAAAAAAAAAAGTGAGTTTGGATAATTGCTCCCTTTCAAAGAACTTATGTTGTCAAAAATATTTGCTGCTTATAAAAAAATATGTAGGCATAAAGTGCCACTTCTTTTGCTTGTAAGTTATAAATATGAAATGAAAAGATTTGGTTCATCATAAAATTTCTGTTACCTATTCAGAAATCATATTTGAACCCCTGAACATCCAGAGCCATAGATGCTACATATATAGAGATAAACACAATGGTTATGACTTTAAGTGTCCCCATTTGTCTCTCTGTAGTTTATATCACTTTTAAAAAAATATTTAACTCATTCAACCAGGTTTATTTCTATTTTCCACATAACAGACTGTAAAACACAAGGCACTCACACACATTTCCATACACTCTCACAGGGATTTTCTAATATCCCCTGGTTATATATACATAAGGATCTTTAGCAATCCATTCCCTGAAGAACAATTTGTCACCCATCCAGGACTAAGACTGTATGAGAGCCATCTGATCCCATTTGGGCATGAATTCGTGACTGCGCAATTACACACACCAAGTACACAGAAAGCAAGAAAAATTGGAGCTTTGACATAATGAGAAAGAGAGAGCTACTATTCAATATAGAAGGAGAGGTGGGAAAAATTGAGAGGGTGGATTAAGGAATACTTAGATGTACAGTGTGGCTGTCACTGTGGTGGACTGCCAAGTTAAGTAGCAAATGCTGTAAATAAGTGGCTACTTGTTTATTTATGAAAAGGTGTGGGTGACTGAAGGTGTATGAGTCTGTGTGTGCCGCATATAAAGTAGCACTAATGGAAATTACTCAAAGCTGCATTTTAACACAAACTTTTTACTTACTGACAGGAAAGGAGATTATTTAGCTCCAAATTGGGTGATGGTTTAATTTCTGCCAAACATTGTTATGCAGTTTCTTTCTTCTCTAGTAAAATCTATCTGTTTGTCATCAGCACAATTGGTGGCAATCAGATTCTATACTGGATTGAGCATAAAAAATGACAAACAATAAGTATTGAGAATAATCTGGATTCAACATTAGGCACCACCCATGCTTCTTGGAGTCACTAAATGTAGGCAGGGGAAGCAAGGCACATGTGCTGGAGGGATTTCCAGACAGAGGAAGCATGAGGAAGAATGAAAATCAGATGTGTGATAAGTAAAAAAGAAAATTATGTTGATGGAAAGTAACTGTAGCCCTGTCTGTGAAGATGTGAGGCATCTTTACATCAGATGCTTTTCTGATGTAAATCATCTCTTCTTTTTGTAAAGATTAATGTGTTTACACATTGTCTCTGCAAAATAACTAAATAAATAAGACATGCTGGAGCAGGGTAGTGTGGGAAAATACTTAAACGGCCGGAAATCAAAGTAGTGCAGAAATTTAAAGCATGATCAGTGTGATTTAGGCTTTTATTTTGGCAGGGAAAAAGTAATCACACACTCTTTGGCAGAACTTTTTGAGATGGCACCTAGATTATCCAGCAGGCATCTGCTGAAGCAGCTAGCGCGATCTAGCAGAACATGCTGGCCAGGGCCATATGTGCAAGAGCGATGGTAAGCTATCCATGTGTGTGCTACATATTTGTTGTTTGTGGGATTCTTGAATGTATACCATGTTTCAATTTTAGGGTTTCAGATATTAGATAATAAAAGTAATTACTCCTTACTAAATACAATGCAAAAAGGTGTAAAACAACCTCAAATCTTCTGCCCACATCTATTCTGTCCAATGTATTAAGCTCCAAATGAAGAATTGTCTGTCCATATTTTGTAAATCTCCCAGAAAATCTTATATGGGCTTAGCTTCAAAATCCTCCTGAAGTCATCATTGTAATTAGGTGCCTTTCCTTAAAGTTTTTTCTTCCACACACAATCCCATTACGACTTCTTCTTATTGTTTGTGTGGTGGGTCGGTTATATGTCAAATCCTGGCACCACAATTGTTGAAATAATTCTTAGTAAAATCTTTGTTTCTTGTGAGGAGACATAAGAGACAAGGATTCATACTTCTACAAAGTGGAGTATGAATTTTTGATACTTATAGTGTAACTATGATTCCTAAAGTAGTACAACAGAGGATCAAAGTTTTGCATTTAGAGTCCCAAATTGGTACAACAGATACTTCACTGCCTTTGGGACATTCAGGACCCCAATCTGCCCTTTAACTAGTCTGGATCCACATTATTTTTTGCTCTTGGCAAAGCGCTGTGATCTCATAGGAATATTAAAGAATTTTCATCTACCTCTTTTGGCAGCTGCTACAGTTAACACCCTTGTTATCTCTATTCAGGAACTTGTCTGTGCCAAACAAACTGGGATGAACTCTGCTTTCTGTTGCCTAGTTGCACATACTTCTCTGACAGCCCTGCATAGAAACTTGTTGATATATTACCTAAATGATTCAGTCTAGTCCTTTATAAGGTCACTATCAAAAGGTGAAATCAAAGGCAAAGCAGAACATCAGAAACAGTTTAACAGGCAGAGACCTGTTATAGAGTGGGGGGAAAAAAAGTAAAAGACATAAAAGCAATTTTTATGTAAACGTACTTCTAAAGGGGATGTTGGCGTAAAATTAGCACCAGAGGTTAATGGCAACCCAAGGAATCCTCACATGCAATAATCAAAACAAATTCGTTCACAAAATTAAGCTTGGTCTAATAAAGTGGTATGACCCATTTGTATTTGACATATTTACTGACATTTCTTTAAAACATTGTTGAAATGCTTCTTTTTTCATTCTTCTTTTTTTTTTAGAATAAGGTAAAGGCATCTACTGTGAGCTAAAACCAAAGCCGTAATTTAACTCTGACTCATTTTGGCCAACTTAGGCACTCTCACCCCTAATTTAACTAAAGATTATCACCCCTAATCTTTATTTAAATTAGGGGTGATTGACTGGGCTATTTTCCCTTTTTTCCATGTGTCAGTTATTTCAGAAGTTCAGATGTGTTACATGCTGCACATACCATATATCACTGCAGTTCACTATTAAAAATGAACTTTTTAATGTTTTGGATTTTGTGGATCTTTTAGAGTTTTTTTTTTTTTTTTTATGGCACTCTCATAAAAAAAATTTAAAATAATGGTATAGGCAGAGTGGATCCTCCTACAACTCCAGCTAATTATTTCACAGCACCTCAGTCCATATGTTGTAATTTTATTGCAGTTTCTTCAATTAAAAGAACTACATTCCCCACAGCCCTTACAAATATATATTCCTTGCATTTTGATTGTTTATTTTATTTGTTTGGTTGTCTCTTAACATCTGCTGGTTTCTTGCAAAAAAAAAAAAAAAGTCAAAAAAATTGAATGCAGTATTAGATGCAAAATACATGTAGAAGACAAAAAGGATGAAATCAAACTCCGACATGCACACATGCTCGCTCTACACACTTCTTGATCTTCACGCCTGCTGCCTCCATACACATTTGCCCAGCAATAGCTCAGGCAAACCTCAATGGGACCTGCCTGGGTGTTGCCAAACAGCCTGTCATACAGTACCAATCCTGTTTTAAGCCTTGACACACAGTGAAGCAAAAATAACATGGCTGCACTTAAAAAGGCTCTGGGGGACAGGAGGAATAGCAATCAGACCCACTTCTGTTTGTTTCTAATGGGACAACAACATTAGCCAGCATTGTGGTTTTGCCACTAATCTATAGGGAGAAAACGTATAGTGCAGAAGATAAATTACCCTCCACACAAAAGAGTAAGACTCCGCAAGACACAGATTAGTGCCTGTGGAAGGACTTTGAAATTTTTAGAGTTCTGCTTGTTTACTTAGTTTTTGTTGTGCTTTGTTGTTATGATCAGCTGTTTTATTGTTTATCTTTTGTTCTAGCAGTGATAGGGTTGATGGATGAAGACTGTGCTAATCTATTTATTATTATTTTTTGTTAATTAAGAGATGTTACCTTCCAGAAAGCATGCACTGTGTTACTGCAGAGAAAATTAATGTGAGACGGTCTGGGACCCGAGATGCCTCATCTTGTTGGTGTGCAGTCCAATGTGTGCAAACAAAAAAGCAAGAAATAAAAGCTTTTGGAATTTGATTTAAGTGATTTAAGGAGCTCCAAGAAGCATCTGGGAAATGTGACATTGCATATCAATGAGAGTGAAAAAAAGGATGAATGACTTAAAAAAGTTTCATAATAAAATCAATATGTGTAGTTTGTAGTATGCTTGTATCCATAGCCATAAATGATAAATTTTGACAGGATATAGGTAGAAATATAACCACATATCTATTTATAAAGCTATAATTTCAGGAGAATGTATTCTGTCTATGGTGAATTATTATTTAGCCTGCACATGCCACTGCCCTGTGGAGGTAGTGTAAATGCTCTCATTGACTATTATTGGGGAATAGTGTTATTCTTCAGAAGTGTCATGAAACATTCCTTTTTTCTGTAGTTCCTCAGAATTATCATATTTTTTGGTTTGCTTATCAAGTTGTACCTGAATGTTACATATTGTGAACTCTTCATTTTATTTCTATGAACAGTTTTACAAAAAAGTGAGAATTTCTATCCCTCATTACATTCTGCTAAACACAAGTGGCCTGTTTCAAAGAGGACAATGTGCTCAGAAATAAATCATTTTAGTTTAACTGTGAGGCTGAAATTATGTTGCATGCAAAACAATTTTACCTAGGAGAGCATTTTTAAAGGGATACAAGAAAGACATCTAACAGGGGCATTCCAGCAGTTTTACCTTCTTAATCCCAAACCAATTAGAAATTTTCTGGCTTGTGTGTTTGGGACGGTTGTCTGGCTTGAAAATCCATACTCATTGATCTCCACAGTCTTATGGAGAATTTCCTGTTACATTTCTCTGTTCATCGTTCCTTCACTTATGGAGCTTGCTAGCACTTTGCACTGTAAAACCATCTACACCATGATGTTCCCACCTGCAATCTTCACTTTTGGCATAGTGTTCTGATGTGCAAAAGTCTTCTTTCTCCTGGCATGTTGTGTGCAGTCTGGTGTGACCATCTGGTGTGAATTTCTCAACAGTAGAAATATTAAAAATAATTATTAGACAGGAACTTGCAAAGATAAGGTACACAAATTTAATACTAAATTTTACGTGGTGCTATTCAATAAGTTAACTTTAACTACTCTCACTAGACTCACAGAAGACATTAGTAAACACCTGTGTAGTTCCAAAGTGATAACACTGGCACGGCTTCCTTTAGACAGGCTCGTTATTAAACGCCGTGAAAACTATAGCAGTAGAACACAAAGCTTTAGATATACATGCACTTACAGACAGACAGGTGACACGTGCTTTAACAAAAGTTGCCTTGTGGCCGCCTGCCATTTTGGAGGTCTTTAAGAACCAATCTTACTCTTGTCCACTCTAAATTAAAATATAAATTAATTAAAACACCATAGCTGATAAATTCACAAAATATTACAAGCATAATTACAAAATTCCCTGACAGCTACAGGAGACACGAGGCTGTCACAGGTAGCTCTGTATAAAATAATTATTTTGCTTAATATGAAACATTTCGACTTTGAGTATTTTCTAGTTAAAATAAGCTCCTGCTAATTAATCTTCCAAAAATAAAAAATAAAAAATTGCCGTGATTATATGAATAGAATAGAATTTATTTTCTTTATTGTCACCATGCATTAAAAGTAATAATTAAAATATTAAATGCTACAAAAACCATTTATTAAAAAAAAAATAATAATAAGAAATAAGGTAATTTACCTGGGTTCCTTCTACTAAAACAACAGTTCTTAAGGATGAAGTCAGGGTGAATATTCAAAGTGTTCAATCACAAGTGTTTCATGAGGGTGTGTGCGTAGTGGTGGACAGTGGTCACAGGAAGACCTGTCTGCAGTTGAAACGCAACATCTGCCTACTTTGCAGTTGAGCTTAATCAGGAACTCTGATACAAATCATCTAACTTCCTTGCAGTCCCAGGAGGGGTTGAGTGGATCCTGTGTGATTTTTTTGCCCTGTGCGTGGTCCTGGAGGAGGTCGAGTGGACCGCCCTCACTTCGTTTCAAGTGCGCTGAAGGGTCAAACTGACCCTGCGTAAGCTTTCACAAGATTTTATTGTATTTTTTTTTGTGGTTAAAGGACACCACCACTGCTTTCCCATTGTCCAGCTGTGACATCTGCCTCAGAGTATCACTTATCTGAAATTAGGTATACTTCTATAATAAAACAGGATTAATCTCTTAGCACAAGTTATATTAATCTTTATCAGTGAAAACAGATGTTTTTGAGGTTCTGTGTACCTGTGAGAAGGAGATGCCATGACCTGAAATCCTGGTTGTGCACGTCCACATGCAAGTGCGAACCTCTCTAGAACTAAAGCCAAATGGAAACGTGGTGGAAGCTTTTTGCACCTCTTTGCACTTCTTATTTTGCCATGGGGGCATGGGGAAGGGACGTGGATGGAGAGCAACTCCACAGACCAAGGAAAAAACTCTAAATGGCTTTCTGAGGCATGCTGCGTGTAAGGACGCTGCAAGGACGTGCAAAATATTGAGAGAGGTGGGGGTGTGAGAGAGGTCTCGAGCACTAAGGGAAATAAACAAACCTTGATATACAGATGAAGATCAGTATGAAAGCTCACACAAGCACACAGTCATATATATAAACAATAAATCACAAATGTATAGTATTATACCATTTCTACAAGGGCCTATTTAAAAATAAGCTGAAGCCAATGCAGATGTTTTGTTTTTTTGTTTTTTTCTAGCGAACCTCAGTAGCGTACTGTATGGGGTCTGTTGTGTAAACATCTTTTGTTTCACACAGTGTATCCAGCATGCTAAACAGCTCTCTGCTATTGTCTGACAACTTTCTAAATGAAGCTCATTATGTCCTCATTGATTTTTCATATTCCTTCTCACCGGTAAATACCCCCAAGGTGCTCCTCATACACTCTGCCCTCCCGCCCATTGTCTCTCTCTGCATCTCTTTCTCTCTCCCTCTCTCCACGGTACCTGTGCTATCCATCCATCTATCCGCTGGTTTTTATCAGGCGCTCCCTGAGCAGCGGCAAACAGCAGAGCACTTAAGGGAGCTGAACGGTTTCCAATTAGCAAAACAAATACCTCCGCTCACACTCGCCCTGTCACATAGTGCCTCAGAGATCCTGGGCGGCCATTACAGACAATTAGAATTTAATAAGCCCAATATGCTCACTGTACTAATGGAGGGGGAGGAAGGGAGACAGTGGAGGGAAGAGGTGCCCTTATCTTTGCACTCTGTCTCTCTGATATATATATTTTCCTTTGCTTTATAACTTAGTAGTTGCCCTTTGAGCTTGTTCTAAGTTGAATAGCATTTGATTGATGAATCTTTGACTCTTTCTTTTAAGGCCTTGTCAACTGTTTTTTTCACTTCTATTTCAGAAACCCAAGCATCAGAATTTTGTAGCTGTTTTTTGAAAGCTCTTGACCTTTCAATCCCAATTTTACTTTAAGAACTATAATTACCTGTAATTGGCCAGAAGATATAAGAACAGCAATCTAAGCTATTTTTGCTGGCCTTGTCAACAAGAGGCCGTTGACGTCTGTTATTGCCAGGATTTAAAAAATATATATTTAAAAAGACTAAATGATTCAGTTTAGCGTTTTATATTAACAAATGTCTCACCTAACATTACAAAAGCAACATTTTTCATGTGCTCTATTCTAATCTATTTTCCATCTCCTCTAAAAAAGACACTTGAAGGCCAGCTAAGATTTAGCCAAAAAGAGCATAAATAAAGACAAGTACTTCTGGAATAATACTTGTTGAACAGAGGAATGTAAAATTAATTATTTGGATACCATCTAACAAAGAATATTATTTGAATGGTTTCTTACATCACCGTACTCCAGTGAAGAATTTATTTTTAAACTCTTCACTGATATAGTTACATCTGAGTCTTTTTTTGCTCAGTAACATTGTTCACACTTAATTGTTTTCAAGGCTATGTAGTTGCAATTAGATACGGAGGATTTCTTGATAAGAAAAAAAATAAAACAAAACAAAACTGAAGCCCAAGGGTTGGACTGGGAATCACGTCAATGCTGAGTCAGCTAAAAATCCAGCCCACTTTTCTCCGCATCATTATGTATTTTTTTCTAACCTCTTCCTTCCTTTTCTCACTCTTACCTTCACTTTCTTTCCACTCCCCTCAACTCATTTTGCTCCTATTCATTGTGTCATCAAGTCATCTCACTTTGTGCCAGGTCTTTACTGCGGCTCATTTTTTCTTAAACTTGAATTTTCCACCTTACTTGTTTTAACTGTGTTGGACTTTGGAACTGTTTCATGTGATTTCTTCCTCAACTTCTCTCACTTTCTGCCCATTGTTTTCTCATTCTCTTTCTTCCAAACTCTCCTTTCCACTTTACTGCACTCTCACTCAAATTTTTCCTTTTGGCTTCCATCTCCCTTCTACACATAGCATACCATATCGTGTTTTGTCTCTGTCTTCTCACACTCTTCTTTGTTTCCTCTGCGCAATAAGGTCTTATGAAATGAGGTGATACAAATGGCATTTTATGGGGCTATGCCACAAAACCAGGCCGAACACAAAAGGCAATCATAAAAACCATTGTCTGCTATGCATGCCACTTTTAATGTGTTCCATCTGATTTAATGCAAGTGATAGTTAATGTAGGGGAGCAAGAGAGGCTTCAGAGGGGTGAATGTGAGAAAGAGAGAAGTTAGAAAGCAGATAAAGGCGATGAAAAGCCAGTGTTGGAGAGGAATAGGGCAGAGAGAGAGCATAAGATCGACAGGAGAGAGTGCGGTTTCTGCCCTGTAACAAGAGTCCTCACTTCTGGGTTGAAATAATAAGGGACAGCCAGGCTGATATCTAATTTCTGGGGAAGAAATGCCATTTAGAGTGAGAATGAAAATGGAATGCATGCAGGGGAGCAAGCTGAGTAAGAAAGAGAGATGTACCGACTGGGGAAAGTGAAATATTAAAAAATAAATGCAATATCCAATGCACAAAGTGATTACATTGCCAGAGGGAGGGAGAGAGAGGTGTGAGGATTCTGATGGCTTTTTTGTGCTGGTAATGCTGCTCATTTAAAGGAACAGGCACATTTACATCCAGATGGGGACCTGATAGGTATTACCCATACTCTCAGCCCCGTATGGGAGAAATATGTGACTTAGGTAGCTGCATAAATCTGTCATTAATGTGCAAGATTGAATGAATGATTCAAATTCTAGCCACTTTTCTTTTTCAAAGGCTAGTTGTGTTCACCCTCTTAGTGGATCGAAAGGAGGTTTGAGTGGATCACTGCCGTTAGTGCAAATCAGCGTTCCTCATAATTTTAATAACATGCATTTTGATCAATAGCCTAAAAGAGACATAAATGCTAAATTACACTCACTCTAAAGGTCAGTTTTGAGTCACCAAATAACCTAATCTGCTACATAATAGAGCTATGTCTTTGCATAACAAAGAATATATCTAAGCTAGCTTTGATGGACCAGGATTTCCTAACCTTTTCCTCAATTAGTACACATATTTTTGGTGATGTCCTTTGTTCTTTACCATATATAACAACTTCAATAAGACATTGATAGGTTAAAAAAGTAAATAATGGAATTGGGTGCCCTGATTTTGCTCAGAACTATACAACAGGGTCAGAGATGATGTTTTTCTATGTCTTTGAGGGAGCAGTGAGCTGTTCTGCGGATAAGCAGAATTTTCCTAATATTTTAAAATGAAGACGTTATTGCATAGTTCATATACAAAACTGTCTTTAGCACCTTATATTAACAATTGCTGGTTACTAATGACAAGACATTGTGTATTTCCTACAGAGAAAACAGACCCTTGCCTTATCTGTGTCTTATTCCCAAAGACTGCCATTTGTTAATCGAATATATTCAGTGACAAACATTATTTGACTCTTAAAAAGGGAACAAAAACAGACAGAGCATGTCCTCGCTGATGTTGATGATAGCTAGCTGAGTCCTCTACAGTGTGGTGCAATCAATTACCACCAAAATAGGATTGTATGTTGTGTTTATCAGGATCACCAGCTGATTTCTCAGTGCATATCTAATTATGACTGAGACGTGCAAACAATAATTGTGATGAAAAATTAGTTCACTTGAAATGAAGGTGTATTTTTTTATTTCTTCTTTTCAAAGTACTGTTGGAGCAGTAGAACAAATCAGAATGATAGTCTTTGGCATGCTTTGAAAAATATGTCAAATATATATATATATGTACGCAACAAATTTTGAATTAAAAGCATTTTATGATTTTTTTCTTATTAAAAAATTACTTTGTCTATTTTATCATGTTTTTGGTCATCCATGTGTCAATGTCTTCTTTCTTACAGGGCCTTGTTGCCTGAGTAAAGAAAATACATTTTCAAAATTGGTAGCCTAACAGTAAGTCAAGAAATAGAAATTATAAATTCTCAAAGATTTTTTTGTCATGTACCAAGCACTGAAGATCTCAGATTTTATTGTGCTCAGTGTTGCATTGCACGTTTTTACAGGTGGACCTACACTGGCATAATATCAAAAATATCTGTGCCGTACTAACTTCTCCTTTTTTGATTAATGTCCAAATAAGAAGATGTGGCTAATTTGGCATAATACAAATAGCTTGGTGGAGAGAGCACAGGAAGGGCATGATTTAATCAGTAGTAAAAAAAAAACAGTCCTGCATTCAAAGATCTTCCTAGTTGCTGATGTAAGCTATTTTTTCCTCACACTCACTCCCTATTAAATCACTGGATGTAAATCAAACACATAAAGAAAGCACTAATTTAAACCTGCTTGAAAAGTTTGGGTCCCTATGGTGACTTAATAAGGTGGCGCGTCTTGCTGTGATGAAGGGCATAAAAGCGGATTAATCCCTTTTTTAAAACATCAGGACATAAAACCCTAAACTTGCATGCTGATGATTAATAAAGTAGGAAAATATGCAGCGTTGTTTATTAGTAATAGATGTGCTCAGCAGGATCTTGAATTTAACAAAGTAAAGCAAGCACATACATCTGCTCACGCACACACACACACACACACACACACAAATCTATGCAGCTTGTCGTGTTTACCACTTACCAAGCCTAAGGCACAAACTCACCCAGGTATTTGACAACTAGCTGTACATCACTGTCACAGGGATTATCATTTTCTGATGCCTAACTGGATTGATTCAGAGAGATGGTGTTTTCTAATTATGCTCTGGGCCACATTTTTCACAAGACCTCTGATTAAACGGAACTTGCTTGACAGTCCTTAAGTGCTTGTAAGCCAGTGTTTAGACAGACAGAAGTGGCAGTCATACTTGTATTTCTTAATTAAAAAACATGAACTTTTGGAACCTACTTGTCTAACTGATCTATGGGCATAGGGCTCACTAAAATTTATTTATTAATCATATAAAACAGAAACTTTAAGCAGTTATTTCTGTCTACCACATTTCACTGTTATGGAATTAAAACAATTCAGTCTATTTAAAATTCACAACAAATGTTATTCGGTGTATCTCAGGATAAAAAGATCCAGTTTATACAAAGAAAATATTAAAACAGAGTAACCTGGGCCTAGAATCACATTTGGATTCAATCACATACATTGCACTTTGATTTTTATGTTTAATTGGGAGGAAAAATAATGATAAATGTGAAGGACGTGGAGGGAAAGAAAATGTGGAACATGATAAATTGTGAAATATATAAGCATGAAAGGGAGAGATTGTGGAAAATAGTAAGAAGGACAGACAGAAATTGAGTCTAATTGCATATTGGGAAATGAAGAAACCACAGAAGATATATATATATATATATACGTTCTATACACTCGGTATGCACCTTGAAGTTGCTTGCGATCTGCCACAATAGAAAAGAAGAAGTAGCGGCAAAGTTTATGTAAAGCAACAAGGAAGATGCACGCAGGAGACAATGGCACAGCTTTGAGTGATTAAATAAGTTTCCTGGACCATTTTGGACAGTTTCAGTTCCAAGTTTGTCCTGTAGTTTTGTATATTATTTTGCACTTTGAGGCGGTTTAGCACTGAAGTGTTAGCATTCACTAGCTAAGTGGATGTTGCACAGGAAACCCAGTTTAGCTGGCTCAGCTTTTAAAGGGGCTGCATCTTCAGCATTCCGGCCTGGATATGGAGACTAGTCCTAAATTAAGCGGTAATAGTCTGAAGAGTGGCTTTGGATTATTTGAGATTTCCCTTTTCCTGTACCTGGATATTTGTCATTGGCATGTAACCTTGGACCAGGAGATGAATGATCGCATCACCATCTTAGGACATGTTTGGTTTTTCCTCTTCACCTGAACTGGAACCTGAAACTGGATACTGAACTGCTAAACCAGGTACTGCTTTGTTTTGTTTATTTGCTCATAGAGTAAAATGGCCATTAGACTAAACAGTGAAATCAAACAGTGTACAATATTCTCATCCTTCAAGCAAGATTATACATTACTAAATAATCTGTGATTATCACAATTTCCTAAGCCTGCAGAAAATGATTGTGATAATGTGCAATATGAACAGGGAAGGCATGATATATTTCAGTAGAAAAGAAATGGAAACAAGCTCTTAAAAAAATCACAAAACTTCAAGAGCAGGGAGATACTTTTACTCACTGCAGAAGCACAATTCCCCAGTATATTGTCCCTGTAGTAATTTTCAACATATTAAATTTGGATTAACAATAATAGATGAATTACAATCCTAGCTGGCAGGGAAATTATTTTCACCTAACTAATGAAATTCATGAAATAATGTCTGGAGTGATTCCCACCTCACTTTCTGTCACATTCTCACACCAACACTTTGTATGCACATACAAACCCAAAGGAGTTCATTAGGAACTAATAAAGGAGGTACTGCCATGTCTACAGCCCAGTGTGAAACCAGACATGTGCTATGTCTTTTACCTGAATACTCTGATTAAAAAAGAAAAATAGTGCATTTCTGTCAATTAAAACTCCACTTACAAAAATACGCGCAACCAGAAATTATAGGAATGTATCTAAAGACATCTTGAGGTAAAAGTCACTTTTTGCAAAAAGTGAGACATGGACAAATAGTTTTTTACAGGGGTGGACAATACAGACTTCTCATTAAATCATAATACATAGTGGTGATATCGTGATAATGACAACAAAAGATGAAAGTTATTGTTGGAAGAAAGTGTAAGAAGTTTACCATAAACCACAAAGAGAAAACACAAAACTTGCAAGAACGTTCTCTCATAAGATAAAATCTTTTGTTTGCTTTGATTGACATACAAATGCTGTTTATAGAGAAAAACTAACACTACACATCACCTTGAACCATCCCCACCACAAAACATACTGGCAGCATGAAGATGCTTTTCTTCCAAAGGAACAGGGAAACTAGTCAAAGTTAATTGTAAAAAACCCTCGAGAGGCTGCGAAAGACTTGACACTCGTGCAGGACATTGACCTAAAACACAATGTCAAAGATACAATTGAATAGTTCATATTAAATCATGTCAACATTTTAAAATGAGATAATAAAAGTCCAGACCTAACAACTAAATACTAACCTAAATACATAACTAAGAATTTGTAGCCAAAGATACACTCCATCAAATTAAATTATGCTTCAGCTAGTATGGAAAGATGGATGGATGGGGGGTGGGGGATAATCAGGTAATCTACTGTAGGTAGTATAAATATTTTTGTAATTGGCAAATATTTCCATTTGCCAATTATTTTTGAAAGTTACACATGTGAAAAAGATGTAGGAATATGAATACACAGGGTATCCCCCAGAAAACTTGCTAATCCCGGTGCTCGG
Source organism: Gambusia affinis (assembly GCF_019740435.1). NCBI lineage: Eukaryota > Metazoa > Chordata > Actinopteri > Cyprinodontiformes > Poeciliidae > Gambusia > Gambusia affinis. Next base: position 18,302,351 of record NC_057871.1, on the reverse strand, counting down.
GACGCTTTGGGCAGTCATCCAGCTGCCCGCCATGTATTTGAGTTAAAAAATGTTTAAAGTTGACGGGAAATTTGAAAATATCAATTGGAAAACTGGAAGATTAATGCCTAAACACCAACTATAATGTCTTTTAAAAAAGGGCAATCATTAAAAAAAAAATAAAATAAAATAAATTAACATTGCTAAGCCTGGTGGGGACATAAATAAAGGTTGGTGGCCCGCCAGCGTATTACTACCCTGGGAGAAAACCTGAATACACAAGATTCTGTAAATTCTAAAGGGAGCCCATACAAAGAATATGGTTAACTACAAAAATTTACTTTGACAAACGAAGCTGGCACTAATCTGTGCATGTTTGCGTTAGCATCACAATTTGTGAGCACTTAGCTCTAGTCAGGTAGAATCTGTTAATTTACAATTATTATAGGAATGCAATAAAATGAAACAGTGGCAGTCCACAATGGGACTCTTTCTCGCTCGCCTTAAAAACAGATGAGCCATCTCTTGGCTATATTTTTGTGTGATGTACTAAATTTTTCATGTTCCACTGATTCCTTTGGAGAACAGAGGTTTCACTGTAATGTAAAATGTTAGGGCACCTCTCCCACTGTTCTTTTCTTTTTTATCTCACAAAGTCCCTGTAAATCAACAGCTTGATCGAATTAGACAGGGTGTCCACACACATGTGCTTGCATGCATGCACATGTGTGTGAAGTCATGGACTTTGTTCATGTGCATATTTATCAGATTATACTTCTGTTTCTCATGCTCACAATTAGAGGTTTTTTTTATGTAGATGCATGCCCATATTAACTGTTTGTGTCTCTGCAATTGCAAGTGTGTGTGTGCATGATGGTAATCTCAGCATTGTACAGCCAGATTCAGTCACATCCAATGTTGATGCTGGTACCCCATCACAGGACACCTAAATCAGGATGACATGCTCCTGGCACAGCCCGTACTAGACCAAATTGTCCCTGACAGTATCAAATGCATCCCATTGGGTGTTCAACATTAGTCCAGTTTCACTGACCTCTTGTGTAGGGCAAATTGAGATGAATGATATTGCAGGGAAAAGAATGAATTATTTTTGAATTGGGAACACTCAAAGACTGAATATTATGATAAAATTTATTTTTTCTTGTCTCTCAAATACGAGAGCAGAAAATGTGACTCAAATAATTCCAAATGAAACAATAAAAAAAAAAAAAAAAGATGTGAAAGTAAGTGAATTCTAGGAGCATCTAAGATCCATTGAACATTTTATGTTTATTGGGAGAAAAAAACAAAAATCATTCAGAATTTCAAATCTAATAATAAAAAGGAGTAATAATTGAATGTTTCTTGTTTATTCATTTCGGTTGCATATTTCTGTGTGAAAGTTTGATCCTGCAGCAGCTTATTAGTTATTCAAGTGGCATAAGTTAGATTCCTCTGTAGAGTGGTTAGACTCAGCCTTAGAGATAGGGTAAAGAGGTCCAACATCTTAGGATCCTGGTCCTCCATATCAAAAGTGATCAGCTGAGGTGAATGCCTCCCGAAAACATCCCTTTGGTAGTTTTCCTGGCACGTCCGACGTTGAGGACATCTTAGAGCCTGCTGGAGGAACTATGCGTTCCTTCTGGCCAGGGGATGCCTTGGGATCCCCAAGAACAAGCCAGAGGGTGTCACTGGGGAGACGGATGTTTGGGTTTCTATCCTAGATTTGCTACCAGATATGCAAAAGATAATGGATGGATGAAAGAATGACAATTAATAGATCCTTCCCGACTATACTGAGTATTCATTGAAACATTTAAAACTGTTTCCTTTCTTGCTGTATATGCTAACATTTTCAAAGAATACATGTTGTGTGGTTAAACCTGAAGAAATTGGGGGAATTTCTGTAACACTAAGTTTTGGGACGTCTTCGGAGTATGTGCAACACTTTTACTGGGTTCCTGTTGGACATAGTGCATTTATATTCAGAACAATAAAGGAATTTCGCAATTATAAATCATTATCTATAATACGAGAAGAGATTTATGTATGTAAATCTGACAGTCTATAACATTCTGAACAAAAAAAAAATAGGGGATTAGATGTACCTGTATATTACTTATTTAAGTGGATAGATCGCATGGAGGAGACGGTGAGGTAGAGATTTACATGAAAATTATGTTCACTGCACTGCTCTTTAACTCTGCATAGTTTATGTGGTATTCATCTTCTGGGCTCTGGACCATATGTTATGCTGAATAAATAACCGGCATTTCACAGACAATGGTTTTTGTGATGTTACTAAAAGCAGCCATATCTAGTAATGGAATATTATAAGTTTAATTTTAAGCAATTTGAAAAATATCACACTCACAAGTACTTAGTGAGCATATGTTTGGAATGGAATGGCTTATCCGGGGTCGCTTCAGAAGGGAGGCCCAGACTTTCCTCTCCCCAGCCACTTCTTCCAGCTCCTCCGGGGGAACCTCAAGGCGTTCCCAGGCCAGCCGAGAGACATAGTCCCTCCAGCGTGTCCTGGGTCTTCCCCGGGGCCTCCTCCCGGTGGGACGTGCCCGGAACACCTCATCAGGGAGGCGTCCAGGAGGCATCCTGACCAGATGCCCGAGCCACCTCAACTGAGTCCCTCCCGGATGACTGAGCTCCTCACCCTATCTCTAAGGAAGAGCCCAAACACCCTGCGGAGAAAACCCATTTCAGCCGCTTGTATCCGCAATCTCGTTCTTTCGGTCATGACCCAAAGCTCATGACCATAGATGTTGTAACATCATGGTAGAATCTCCGAAATAGAAAAAGATAAAGATATTGCAGTGACCTGATCTCTTTAGACTACTTCTTGAGATGTTGTGTCAGATGTAATATTGAAAGAGCGAGAATGACAGAATTTCTGCTTAACAATTTAAGATGGATAAGGTCATTCTACTGGCTACTGAGTCACTGGGTAAATTAAAATATAAAATAAACCTGGTATATGTCATGATTCAGAGTTTTTTAAAAAGTAGCTCAAAAGTATGAAAGACTAAGGGAAAAAAAAACAAAATTTCAACAATATGGCATAATTTTTTAAATGTTCACATAGCTTCAGCAAAAATGGTCATCAGAATATTTCTGTATAGGACAGAGTGGATGTATTTTGCTTTTTGTGGAGTGGGTGTGTTATAAGTGAAAATGACACCTGGAGTTACATAGTTGTTAGAATGCTGAGAAGAGCGGAAAACATGAAACATGCAGAGCCTCAGAGCACCAAATGGCAGGTAGCCTTGACTCCTAAAGGCTGCAGCAGCCCCAGGCAGATGGACAGTAGAGATCCCCATAGAGTGGCCATACACTTGGATGGTATAGGAGCAGTAGTCCCAAGGCCAAAGGGTACAAGGAGAGACAGGATAACATGCTCCTGGCACACCCTGTACTAGCACCAAATTGTCCCTGACAGTATCAGATGCATCCCATTGGGTGTTCAACATTAGTCCAATTTTACTGACGTCTTGTGTAGGGCAGGCCAAGCCCAGAACATTGTGACCCTGGTGGCCAGGAACTGACACCAGCAACCCACCCAACTCCAGTAACCAGGAATCCCCCCCAGCTCAGCCCTTTTCCCAGCCACCAATAGGTCCCAGCAGGTGCCCTCAGCTTCTCACCCCACAACCCAAAATACTGTTTCACCACCAGTCCCTCCATGTCAGACCTCCCACCACCCCAGGGATGCACCTACATGCCCAATTCACCCAAGGACAGAGGGAGACCCCCATAAGCCTTGCCTCCCATTGCCAAGGTAGCAGAGCCCATAGTTTCTACAGACCAGATTAACTCAAATTTATTTTCTTTTTTTTTTCTTAATAATAGGCATTCTATTCATGGAAATATTTTCTAATAACTCTGCTGATATGCCTTCATTTAGTCTCAGACAAAAATCCCAGAAAGGTGAGAAGTGCCAGAGAACTTGGGTAGATTTCTCACACACGTTGTACATGTGTTACTTTGTGAAAAATCCACTTGGCACTTCATTTATGGCGTATAGTGTGTTTTATACAGTATTTTGCATTGAAAAGGTGACTATTTGTATTTTAGGTAATAAAGTATTTGTGCCAGTTTTACTCTATTAGCTAAATTATGTGCTGATAGAGCAACGTCCCATTTATCAATAAGTGAAACTATCAGGTTTTATGCATGCAATTAATAAAGGTAATAAGGGTCAGATTAGAGGGCTCCTTTAAGACAAAGTAACAGGTCTCAGAGACAATTCATTGCTGGTTGTTAGCCTGATACTTACAGCTTTATATTGCAATCTATGCACTTTAGTTCTCATCCAAGTTCTTTTTTTGTATTTGAGCAATAGATTATATTTTAACTTTATCAGTCCATTCAGCCTGTTAAATATAATGGTCAGTGGTCTAGTGTATAACAACAATCAACAAAAAGATATAAGTCTAGCATGTTATCAGGTCTAGTTAAGTTGCGCAAGAATATTGAAATGACCAATGCAGTGAGAATTGCTGGAGTCTGGGATGTCTTCAGTTTGGAAGATAGAATTGGTTTATCATGGTCCTTTTTGCAATCTTAGCTCTTCCTGTCATCATAATCATTATTGTGAGACATTTCAATAGTTCTCTTTCATTCAACTAGAGTTGGAAAAGAAGTCTAGGGTTTTGACACCAAAGATAAAATTTCTCAAGCTGTTCCACTGCACATGTGAGCTGCCTCACACTCTACAGGACATAGCAAACATAGCGTTTCAATCTGGGGGGCCGGGAGGGTGTATACAAAGCCTGACACACAAAGTGCTATCTTAAATTTTTTACAGGACCTTAACAGGTATTACTGTATAAACAAAGTATAAAGTTTTGATAACTTGTTTTACACAGTACGATGAAATGCGCCACACTATGGTTTATTGCTGCAGCAGAACTGGATCAGAGGGGTCTGACAGAGATACTACAATATTGAATACAATGTTGTGTTAGAGGTCCTATTATTAGAACTGAACTTTAAAAAGAGGGAGAGGAAGATTATTGAAAAGAAGACATCAGCGGAAGCACCGATCAGTCGTAGGATGAAGCTGCAGTCACACTTGTAGAAAATTTACTTTTTCTAATAAGCCATCTTTAATAATAAAAGTTAAAACTTGTGTCAATCTGCCAGACTGGCTGTCAGACAAACCTGATTCATAAACAAAGATTTTCTTAGATTTTTCTTACCTGAGAAATTGTCAATATCTGGTAATTGCAGAGTGTGAGGAACTTCACATGCCAGTGGACCTGTGGCTACTCCAGAGATACTCTGTCTGTGTAGCAGAAGTTTTAAATGAAAAGTAAATGTTTTATTTTATACCAAGAAGAAATTAAATAGCATTTAATAAATCTTTCTCACAATTTAAGCCACTGCGACAGACTGGTGACCTGTCCAGGTTGTAATCTGCCTCTCGCCCGAAATGTTCGCTGGAGATAGGCACCAGCACCTTTCCCAACCCCACTGGGGAAAAGGGTGTCCAGAAAAATGATGGATGGATGGGTGGATGGACAATTCAAGCCAGTAGTTCTATATCTTGTTTTCAATTTTGTCATAAACTGATTCAGTTGTGTGATTTGTTCAGAATTCAATTACATTTATTGGATGTGTTGTTAACACAACCAATTGCGTTAACACAACCAATAAACAGCTAACAAGTTTAAAATTTGTCAAGAGTATAGTTTAGATTATCTGAGAATATTGCTTATGGTTTAAGATTGCCAGTCTATTTTCTTTTCCAAGTGTTGTTTTTTTATTCAAAATAAAAAAAAATAATCCAGATGGTCTGTTTGAAAGAACCATATGGCATGTCAGGTTTACAAAACGGAGGCACCGTAAGCCATTTTGTTTTCATAACACTTCATTAGGGATATTAAAGTAAATCAATTTTGAAAGCTTCTCTGTAGTTCAGCTTCAGCTGATCCTCGGGCCTTTTGACTCATGTTTTCTGCTTTAGTTCACAAGGGTCTGACACATTTACTCTCTATGCTTTAAAAAATCAATATTAAAAATTTATTAGACAGCAAGCAGTGTTTGATATAAATAGTTTCTGAATGAACTATTAAATGATTGGTAGTTCTCATTTTCTTTTTCTTAAGACAAGTGAAAACTTATTTTATTATGTTAAAACATACTTACTAAATGCTACATACTAGAGTTACAAAATACAAGTCCATAAATATTAAAAGCAATTAAATTATGACTATGACTAAGTTATGATGATTAGACGTTGCAATACTACAACCTTCTTGTCAGCAACTCACTAAATGAAGACTAGTCGACTGTGTGTAAGGCTTAGAAGATAAAAAGCTAATTTCTCAAAAATGTATTCTTTTAGAACACTTCGTCTGTTTGAAGTCCATATCAGGTTTTTCACATATCAGTGCTTGCTACCTTCTCCCTGCAGGATGTAGCCATAGCCTTCTGTTTTGAATACAATCCAAATTCATATTAGTCAACACGCCTACTTAAGAGATGCCTAATTAAATCCTGGTCAAACCGGTGAAGTGAAGAATGCATATGAGCTGACATATGACACATGTTTCATTATTAGCCTACAGTCTGACAAAAACTCTTGAACCTCATATAATTTGTAGATTACAGATGGAAATCGAGGTTGATATAATTGAGGCAACAATAAGATCAAATAGTTGATTCAAAGAGTTGAATCAACTATTAAATATTACTTTACCTTTTTGAATGTGAAGTAAAATTGGAAGAATATTTAACCAAAGTTGTTTAATATTTGGTGTCATTTGTCAAAGAATATTGATCTCAAGTTACATCATATATCAAAATTAAAACAAGTCCTTTGAAAATTAAAAATAGGTGATATATTTGTGTCGTATTGACTGTCGTTTAGCATCTTTCCAATCAGGTCAATTTCTTAATTTTAGATGCATATTCAAACCTTTCCTGATGTGACAAATTATGATGTATGATGTATGATTTGAAGCTTAAATTAAACAGTCTTTATTTTGGATACATATGTTTTTGTTTTTTTATTTTTTTTTTTATTATTGTAAAGTAAGCAAGAGTTCTTGTGGTTGCTGACAAAAACCCAGTTGCTAAAGCATAGATGTCTTCATCACCTCAAGCCATTTGTTCGGCGTCATTTTGGCTACCCACAGAGAAAAAGAAAATAACCCACTACTCATTATCTCCTGCAGTTAGCACCTGCTTCAGAGCCTCCTACTGATGCTAAAGATCTTGCTCTTTTTTGCCTTTTGTCTTGACTGCATTTGATCCTGTTTAAAATCTGAAACACTTTGATTAAATCTGAACTGGGGAATTTGACACTGGGCAGAGATATTCTTTATGACACATTTTGTTATTCATTAAAATATATTTATTTTTTTCTGAAACTAAAAATTGCTTTTTTAATATTTTATCATTTTTGGCATTAGGACCACTTTATAGAGGCACATGAGAATCACAATGCATGGACTCAACAATCTAGGAGTGGATTTTTCCACAGTTTTTACAGATTCTTTTGCAAGAAAAAACGAGAGTCAGCATGAATTTATTGTGAGATTTATATTAGCATGTGCAGTAAACTAGTCAAACTAACATATACCACTGACTGAAATACTACACTGACAGAACAATATGCAAATATATATTTTTTGTGAATATCAGCTTAAAACACTTCTTTGTTAGCAGCAAAGCAGGTCAAGAGCAACACAGTTTAGATTTGTTTTCCCTTCAAGGTAAAATTAGTCTAGTAAGATTTGAGGTTGAGGAGAGATGCAGATGGGCAGGCTTTTGTTTTACTGAGTTAGGAAGTCTACTAAAAATCCCCCTCAAATCAGACAAATGACACTTCTTTAAAACCCAGAATAGGAAAGTGGTCATGGCTTTGAGCTGATATTGGCTTTAGTGCCCCAAACATATTGTATTCTTTATTACATTTAAAGCTTTCTTTAAATCTTGAAAATTCAGTGGTGGAAGGCGCCTTCAGAGGATTTAGCGACTCAGAAGTAATAAACCAACAAACAAACTCCACAAAAACATACAAATATAATATAATTCACTTTTTATGTAATCATATGCTGCCTATCACTGAAGGACTAAATGGTCAATGACCACATTTCAGGTTGCACATCTTTAATTTATTATGGTGATAATCTATTAAAAGTACAAAGCTTCCCATCATTAAGCTCGATGATGTCAAAGCCTTTAAACAATAACAATAATAAAAAAATCAAGTAAAGAATGTGTTATCATCCATAAACAAGGCTATTCTCTATATTTAAACGGAAAAATGACATAAATTGACAAAACGTTTTTAATGAGTTAAGTTAAAACCACATGTTTAATTTGTTCTATTGGTTAAAATCCTTTCTTTAGCAAAGCATGGAAAAATACCGTATTTAATTAAGTCTCTGTAAATTTTTGTGTCAAAATCTTGGTTTGAAAACTAATTAAAAAACTAAAGCTGACAGCCAAATAGTTTGTTTTTCTCTAAAATAAAAAAAGATCTTTTAGTTTTAAGCCACAGACCCGTTTTTAATTGAAAATAATTATTTCCAAGTGTTCAATTTTTAAGAACCAAAGGGTCTTATTTAAAGGCATCTGTTTTTCTTTTTTCTCAGAAGAAAAAAAATTGTAATTTAAAAATTTGAGCTAATTACAATTATACACAATTTTTAAGGTAGTTGCAGACACATATGACTAATCCTCATTTATATGTTAACGTTTGAAAGCGACCATTGAGCCGAACATAAATTGATTTTGCTGAGTGAAAGCAACTATATGTACAAAGCTATACAGCAGAGTAAATAATGAGGCACAATATGTTTCTCAGTGCATATAGTATTAATGATACTGAGGTGAGGCTTCTAAGTAGTTAATTCAATTAATGAAAATTAGCCACAAATTAAGACATGCATTTTTTTTTTATTTCTCATTATGTTTCTAGAACATAAAATAAAATTTGGAGTGGTATCCTCTGTAATAGATAACTAAAGACTCATTCAGTCAGTTATATGAAACAAAGTGTGGAGGCAAGAGTAATAGAAATTGAACACACTTAATAATATATATATATATATTTTTATTTAGCAGAAAAGCTTCACAATGACAACTTCTAGATGTCCTCTTTTTATTTTTCTTATTTATGGAGAAACTCAAATGTGTTGCGTATTCTTGATGGTTTTCCCCATTATTTAACAGTCTTTCTTTATATCTTTTAGGTGGTCTGACAATTTTTTTCTAGATATGTTAGGTTTTCTGTTAGGTCTGGGTGTTTGACTGCACTTCTCAGTATCTTTATTGTCTTCCTCTAAAATAAACTGGGAGGTTTCTTGACTGTGTGTTTGAGGTTATTGTCTTGCGTGCTCATTTCATATTCTTATAAACAATGCACTGGACAACGTGACTGAAAAACATATCACGGTACATGCATTTCATATCATCAATATAGATAATTGTTGATTAATTTTTAGTTTTATGTACCTGAAATACTGCCAAATTGGTGGCATGACTTTTTCTCTGTTATTCACAGTTTTCATTTCACTGCATTGTTTTTTTTATCATTATTTTTAAGCAGTTATGAGGCATGGTGGCAAAACCTTAAACTGTCACTGTGCAAGTTCCTCAAGGAATTGTTGCTAGGTAACCAATGAGAGAGTGAGTTAGTTGATGTCACCCACACCTGGAGAGGTTGAGCAGCTAAAGTCTTTCCTCTGTCTACATCTTCCAGAACGCCGTCCGGATCTGGATCAGAGTTCAGTGATCTGTTGAATATTGAAGATTCTATCACACGCATTATCTATTGATATTGACCACGTTCCCATCTCAGTATATGTTATTGATTTATTGTCCAGGCATTGATTAAATGTCACAGTAAAGTTTTCCATTCTGCCAGTACTTTATGATTACAGATAGTCCAATACCATGATATTCTCACTTCAAAGCTTGACTGTTGATGTGTTGTATGGATATGCTGTTCAGTAACACCCAAATAGATAAATCTGGCTCTATAAACAAGCCTCTGCATGTTTGTTGTGTTTTGTTTCTTTAGTTTTTTTTTTTCCAGCTGTGGATATTTAAGTGGTGAACAAATGTGTTTAAATCTGTTACTCATTGTTGTCATGAAAAAGAAACTTAATTTGCTAATTCAATAACTTTCCCAAGCTCTACACAAGAATATGCATTCGTCAGATTTGTTGTGATCTGACTAAAGGTTCTTACTGGAAAATTCTAAAATTTAGAAATACACCCATATGTGTTACCATCAGCATGTTTTATAACAACAAAATTGCAGGGGTTTTTGCTTTTGCTCATTATTGGATTATTCCTATACAGCACCTGAGCAAGGATAAATTCATTTATTAACTCTCAATTAGGACTAAAGGAGCAACGTTGCTTTCCAATGAAAGATGAATGAAAGATTTTTTCCAATGAAAGATTTCAGCCATTCTCATGGATTTTCCTGCTTTTTTGCAGCTGGTTCTTGCAGGTGCTTTTCATCATGTGTCCAAAGCTTATCCTGTTACTCTATTTCCCATACATAACTCATTTTTTTGCATGTATACACCCAATTAAGATGTTCTATGTTTTTTGATAAAAATGTTGCACTTAATTGTTATTTTTACTATCGCAATGTGAGGTCTTAAATATGCATGGGATTTCATTGTATACTCACATCACTTTCATTTTCAAGTTTCAAATCAGCCATCAATCTTCCACAACCAAATCAAACTCACAAAATAAGACATACTCCCTTTCATAAACTAAACTTTGGGGATTTTTACCTTAGGGCACTTTGGTTTAAGGTCTAATCCCTTCAGATATGGAAGTCAAATGTAATTCTGCAAAAAAAGGGAAAAAGATGTGCATCCTTAACCCAGCTCAGAGATGATAATCTAAAGGTCAGCCCACCCTTGTCTCATTCTTTCTTCTATTATTCTGACTTTTTTCACCAGTTAGTCTGGTGGCATAAAGAGCACCAGTAGGCCTGAACACAGACTGAGTGCCTATCACAAAGGTCCATATCAGCCATCAGCCTCTCAGAAACTGAGGTTCTTGCCCAAGAAATGAAGTATGGATTTCTAATTTAGGAGAATGGTTGGAGATGTGGGTCAAAGTTGCATTCATTTCAGACTGCCTCAATCCCATCATGCTTTCGATCACCTTTTAGTTGAGAAATACATATCGGGCTGTGGTTATAATGGATGAGGGGACCACTGATGGCTGGTTAAATGAGAGGCTTGCATTATGTATTAGCTTTATCCTGTGGAAGAGTAGCTGTGAAGATAATCACTGTCTGATGATTGTCATTTCTTTTGTTCCCAATGTGCCCTCTCAAAATGGTAGTTACATAAGCCGTACACTTTCTTTTGTGTGGCAGAAAATGGGAAAGACAGGAGGAGAGATGAAATGGATGAAATAAAAATCAAAAAGGTGAATATCCAGAATAAGGTCTTTGGTGACAGGGGGCCAAAACCCCCATGTTTTTGGCAACCTAAAGAATGCCACACATAATATTAAAGGGGAATAAGTCAACCAGAAACCAGTCTAATTATAGATAACATCACGCCTGCCTATCAAATTACATTGCATTCTTTTTACTTTGGTTTTCCAAATCTGCGTTGCACACGGCAGCTGCGTGTGCAACAGTCGTCATCTGTCAGATATTTCTCACAGTAGAACAGCAAAGGCAAACATGTGCGATCAGCCTGAGACCCTTTTTCACACCTGCCTGGTATAGAAGCAAAGGCCGGGACCAAAGACTTTTTCCCTTTGTCTGGCACCAAATTTTGCTAACCAACATGTGCGAAAGCATTTCTCTTGGGCAGAGTGGAGGAAAAAAGCCAACCCTTTAACAACAGTGAAGGACATGGTTTACAGAGAATCGTGTAAAGCTGCTGAGCAATATATTAAATAGAAGACTTCATTCATTAATAATAAATAGCAGTTTATTTGACTTACACGGGTCAGGCACACTTGGCTTGCTGATCAACTGAAAAACCCAGAAATGTTAAATGGTAGTAATTAAAGTGTATAAAAATAAAAATAGGCTATAATTTTAAAAGTGAAATAAATAAATATTAGGGATGCTGTGATGCAGAAAAATTGCTGAACTGGTAAAAAAACAAACTCTGACGGCAATTATAAAAGTAGTGGAGAGTTGGAAAGGGGAGTTTTGTCCACAGCAAACACAGGACCTCTCAACACAGTTAAAACACCAGTTTGGGAGGTAGAAAAACTTTTTCAATATTTTCAGTATTAATATATTTACATTCATAGCATTAAAAATCTTGTTTTTAAATTTTAAGCCCTCTCAAAGTATTTTAGACCAAGTCATTAATTTGGCCTCCAACATGGTCAGTAAAATAACTGTGCTACTTCAGAGGCACAATTGCTGTATTCATAAGACAATGTAATTATAATAATTTTTAATTTTAATAATTTTAGATGTATTCACATTCAATGTTTTGAGTTTCTGAATTGCATTGTTCAAGCTCAGGCTAAAAGCTAAAATTTCCAACAGTTTCAGTTGATTTATTTTATCTAATAACACAACCAAGTGGCTTCTTTTGTCTTTACGAAGTTTAGCTAGTAAAGGATTTATTGATTCAGCTTCTAATTTCACAGGCCGAGCCATTCAACTGAATTCCTTTGAATACAATCATTTCAGTTTAATATTTCCAACCTGAATGGGATGTGCACTCATTTTAGGTCAGCCCTCCAAGAACTTTCCAGTTGAAGGGTTGTTGAACATATTTCCAAGCAACAGAGCCAAGAACAACATCTGCCAGGCTAAAAATAAATGTGAAAAGCTTCTAATTGATAATTTGCTCAAAACAAGACCTACCATTATTTGCATTTTGAGCCAGAATAACTGAAATACATTTCAGTGCATCTGCCTCCAAATTGAGTCGGTCTTTATTTCCAAACAAAAATATGTTTTTTAATGCAGTTTATTATTACTTTTTTTTTTTTTTTTTTTTTTTTTTTAAAAATACTTTAATACAATAAACAGTTAATGTATTTATCACTTTCTTGCTGTTAGGTGAAAAAAAAATAAGTTCTGTTTCATATTTAAATATTCTCAAGAAATAGCAAGAAGATTGCAACGTTGGACCATGCAGTTATTACTAGTGAGGAACAAGTCTGATTCAGAGTATCTTAATAAATATATTTATTTTCTTTTTGATGTAATACAAAGTTTAGATTGGCTCTTGGTGAATGTTAAGGATCCATTTTTCTGGTAGTTTGGCTCCAAAATAAATTGACTAAAAGGATTAGAATGTAGTCTATGCTTTATGAAGTGCTGGGCTGGCTATGATTCAATGTAATCTTTTTAGATGGGAGTCATTATTTTAAAACAAAAGCTTCAGACCCAGGATACGCTGGAGGGACTATGTCTCTCGGCTGGCCTGGGAATGCCTTGGGGTTCCCCCGGAGGAGCTGGAAGAAGTGGCTGGGGAGAGGGAAGTCTGGGCCTCCCTTCTGAAGCTGCTACCCCCAAGACCTGATAAGCGGAAGAAGATGGATGGATGGTTCAATATGTTCTTTAGGTTGGGGACCTACTTCTTATATTCATGTATTCCTATTCTTTCCTATATTCCTATATAGTAGAATAGGGAAAATAATTTAGTGATAGTCCATTTTACTAATTTAAATGGAAAACAGGTCTCACAAAACATGCCGTTTACACCTAGATATCATTTTTCTTCTGGTAACCATGTTAACATTAAAGACAATAAAAAGGATTCTTCCAGTTTGAGCTAGCCATTCCCCCCTACAGAATAAAGAAAGTTTAATTATGAGGTAATTGTCCAAAATGCAACAAAGGTAAGGGTCGTTGAGTGGAGAGCAGTTGATAAATGTTTCACTACTAAAGCTTACAACATGATGCATGAGAAGCAGAATTAAAGTCTTAATCAAAATATTACTCTCAAGGGCAAATTCTCCCTTCAGGAAGCCTAAATTGCACACACTGGAAAGAATGAGAGGAATTTTATATTATTGAAATATCGTTATTTACAGAATCTTAATTTTAAGGTGTCAATGATAAACTGCATCACATCTGGACATAAAAGATTCAGTGATTAGATCAAATGTAAATGGACTGTATTTGTGTAGTGTTTTATCAAGTCCAAGGACACCAGAGTCATTCACCCATTCATGCACACATTCACACACTGACTATAGTAGGCTAAATTCAGGGTTTCCCTCAGAAAACTTGCTAAGCTCGGTGGTTAGGGTGCCAAGGCAGTCCACCGGGTTTTTGTACTAAAAGACCTTAAATTAACAGGAAATATAAAAATATTACTGGGTAATTATATGTTACGGGAAGGGATCGCCAGTGAAATGGTATTTAAATCCACAACTATAGAGTCTTTTTAAAAAAATGCAATTAAAATGAATATCAAATTTAATCCAAATTAAATCAGCATCTCCAGAAAGTCCTCAGGCCTTCAGGGCCCCCGAATCAGTGCTAGGATTTTAACACAGGCCGCAGATATGTAAATCAATACTTTTATTTATTTTAAAACAATTCAATATATTTTCTGCTAACAGTACCTGGTGGCTCTTTCTCTCTTGTGTTGTTTTCTAAATGTTTATTATCCTCCTCTCTTAGTGTAACCTCGAGAACGGTCCATTTGATACATGTGTCTAATCTTTGCATGGGTTACAAAAAATAAATTCCCAATTTGTGCCAGTAAATCGAATTGTCTAAACATTTGACTGAACTTTGGGGAAAGTTTAAGAGATAAACTAGGAATTCACCAGAAGAAGAACAGCCTTATCATAGCAAAGGATAGGGAGTACCTCCAGGATGTCAGACTCTGTTTACTTTTTGGAACATCTCAGGCTTTTACTCTAGCTTCCATCACATCAATCGGCCTTGTGTCTTGGCCGAGAAGATCGTCAACTGTGGCTCACACGGATGCTGTCTGCCCAGGGAGGTTATTCACAAAGGTTGTTGGATGGTTTGCTGTTCCTCTTGATTAGTTGAGAATTGTCAGCAATCTAAAAAAAAACTTGTTGGTGAAAGATGAAAGGATGTTGTGGTGACCAAAACGCAATCAAATTTTCCTCATTACTCCTAATCTTATTTGCACACATCGTCACTCTGACTCAGCTATCAGAAGCACTGAAGGTGGTGTTCTTTCTGTATTAAAGAGCTTTTAGGAAAAAATAAATAAATACTGCTTGCTTTCCTTTCCAGAAGATGTGGAATTCATAAAATCCTAGATTAGAACATCACTGTCTGGAGCCAACGTATTACAAATTCAAGATCATAGACGTGCACTGAGATATGTTCAGCAAAGTAGCAACAAGGTTGCATTCTACTGACTGAGTTTTAGCTTTGGGGAAAAAATACTTAAAAACATTTCACATTTTTATAAGCTTTAAATAGTAAATTGTAACCTTTCATAGTCACTGTATTTTGGACAATCTCATGAGCCTAATCTGTGACATGAAAAGGTAATTTAGATCCTTTCAGCGTAACATGAAGCCTTTCTCAATGTTACTGTCAAAAATTTCAGCTGTTCGGGGCGTGCTCCGGTGTCGTAGAGGGTAGCGCGCCCCACGTTTGGAGGTCTTCAGTCCTCGTCGCAGGTTCGATTCCCGGACCCGACGACATTTGCCGCATGTCTTCCCCCCTTTCCTGTCAGCCTACTGTGGTATAAGGGACACTAGAGCCCACAAAAAGGACTCCCTGGTGGGGAACAAAAAAAAATAAAAAATTTCAGCTGTTCAAATCTATCCTTGAATAAGTGTATTGAAGGTCTGTTTCTCTCTTTCTTTACAGAAACGTTTAACTATTTCAAACTCATTCAGAAAGACAATACACAGCTGAAAGCTTCCAGTAATAAAATAATTATAATGTTTGTTTTTGTAGTTAAAAAAATCCAATACAAACATGTTAAAACTCTAAATAACTTTATGCCTGTTTGTCAGGTCTGTTATTGCACATCAGATGGTTCCTTGGTGTTCCTGAAGTTAGAGTGGAACTTTTCTCTCACTCTGAATCTGCTTTAAAACATGAATTTGTCATAAACATTTTTTTATTTATTTATTTTTATTAAAGTTAATACTACGAGGGTATTTAATAATTTCTATGGTTTCGAACTGTTCCTTCACAATTTTTCTAAGGATAAAATTTTCTAAATGACATGGCAGAGTGACCAGAGATTTTTCTGGTCGTGTGAAGAATAACACAGCACTGTCCCTCCCTCACACATAGCCATACACTACCGAAGTTTCAACTTTCCCCAGGATACAACGAAAGAAACATTTCCTGTTTTACATGAGGTCTCCATGAACTGGCAGAATTTTGTTTTAGTAAAGATGTTAGTAAAGATTAATGAACAAAATATTTTTAAAAAGTTAAAATCTTGATGTTTCAAACAAGCAGTATACAATTGGTTATCCCAAAGCCCACTGTTTACGTTATATATAGAAATATATTATTTGTAATGGGAAAAATATACATTTTGTGTTGCATAGTCTTATATTTTCCTATGTGTAATATTTTCAGTAATGCACCTTTTATGACTTTTTTTAATACTATCCCTAGAAGTCTTACACACGTTAACAGAAAGGACAATAAAGACAAGGGAAGGACTCGTTTTCCTATTTGACTGTCACAGACATATGCACATGCAGACACCTCCAAACCCACAAAGGGAGACATTATCTCGAGGCGATGGATCATGTAAATGGCATTTTGTCTACATTATGAGAATGTGGAAGATGTTTTTCCGCATGGCTGAGGCGCTTATCTAGTGGGACTGTCTGTACCTCCAACTCAATATATTTCATCTTTGACGATGAGAATGTGAGACTGAAGAGGGCAAATATGTGTGTTTGTCTGAACCACTGAGTTTGTTTCCAGTCTTTGGAATGAAGGAATACTTAAAAGGGGGTATTATGTGTTTTCCAGGCAGATAGTGACATTTTTGTTTTATCACAGTCAAGTAACTGTTACCTTTCGTTCTTATGAAAATGCATTATGCATCAGAAAAACAACTTAATGGAAATTTGACTGCAACATAGTTGTATCTGATGCCATGAAATTGGCCTCTATCTCTTAAGAACATCCTACTCTTTCTGATATTCTAATCCTTCTTCCTTTAGACCAGGTACGATGCTTCAGCAGAACATTTGTAGCCCATATTCTGCATTGTCTGTGTGTGATGACATCAAGATCTTGTGACAAAATCTCAATGTCTTAAAAATGTCCTAAAGAGGTTTTTCTTCATAATCCTCCCAAGACTGCTGCTTACGTTTTCCCTTCGCTCAACTTTCCATTCATGCTTGGACACCTTACTCTGTTAAAGTCATTGTCTTTAGCGTTAACCGCTAAAGACAATGACTTTACTGTGCTTGTGTTAATGGTTGTCTGCTGGACAACCAAGTAAGCCTTGTCTGTGTCTCGGTATAATCAAGGCAGGTGGTACATGCTCAAAAACAAGGACTAGTCCCAGGCAAGAAAAGCCAATGCGTTATCAGTCAGTCTCAGTTTAATACATTGCAGTTGACATTAAAAAGATTACAACGATGCATTTGTTGATGGTTATTTCCTGTCCTAAATAGGTAAATCACTGATACGTTGTAAGCAATTCCATAATGACAGAATTGATCTATGTCCTGAATAGTTATTCCATTGATGCATTTCATTATCAATTAAAATTATCCAGACACCGTTCTGAACAACATGCACCAAGAGAAGCACATTGTGCTTGTACATGCCTGTGTGAATGAGAACAGATAAGGCGGCCTGTGTGTTATCTGCTGAATGCCTCGTCCTGTCAGGTCTGATCCAGCTGGTCGTATTTATCTAAACCACTGAGTCACAGTTAATTTTTCACATATCTATCCCTTTAACTTTCACCTGGAAAAGTATTTATGCTCCCCACCCTCTGAATTAGGGTTTTTCTACCTCAAAACAAACAACGTAAAGACTTAGCATACAAATCTGCCACGTTAGACACTGTTGCAGCCGGAAAAATACAAAAGTTGCCCAACTCTTGGAAAACTTAGCTCACGCACTGGATTAATACAGCTGGCTGATGACATAGCTGTACCATAATACTATGGAAGTTGTTTGGCTGAGAAAATACTGACAGCCTTACCAGCGCTCTCTTGTGAAAGTGTTGATGTTTGATACCTGCAAATATGGCATTGTATGGATATAAATGTTTTCGGTTCCCGCTCTTTCAAATAGCTAAAATAAGGAAAAACAAGGTTTCCCTCTGACTGTTTGCCTTCCATGACTGAGAATTTACACTTGTCTAGAAATTTACTCTGATGTGAAATGTCTTGACTACAGTTGAGGGAGCCATTAGTTACAATACCTTTACACAATTTCACATTAGAAAGATTTTAATTTTGTCTTTAAATGATGAGTAAAACATGCCTAAGCTTGAAATGTTGGCTAAATCAGTAATTTCTTGTGCATAATTTCTGTTTTCTGGTTCAGGACCCTAGAAACACTGTGAAGGACCAAAAAAAAATAAAGCTACAGTCTTTGATTCTTTTTTTTTTTAATTTTATTAGAAAACCCCTTTTGAAACTTTTCTTAAAACTTTGTTATGACTTAATAGCTGGTTTGTTGAACATGTTAATATTTTAAGGTCACAGTAGTACCTTGTCAAAAAAAAAATAGTGTTCTATACCTACTTCAGTCAGAGATGGTATATGCGTGTGACACTTTATCTTTCTGTGACATAATGAAAGGTTTTAGCAAAAATGTTCAAGTGATTTTTAAGTTGTCTTCTCTGTAAGCCATCAAAAGTCCATGTAGCGGTCACTACAAATTAAAATATTGATTGTTTTTAAGGGTTTAACTTTCTTAGGGTGTTCATAGGTTGTTGGTCATTTTGTCACTTCACTATTTCATACTCTTGCAGCTTTAGTTACTTTGCACCTGATTTCCTCATGACACAAAGTCACTATGGTAGATTTTGTATTGACATGCCCCTTTAGACTAAAGTTTTGGAGACATTTATTGCCGCTATGACAACTGATAATATAAAATACATTTCTGAGATAAACTCGCCTTGCATTAAAGACTGCCATTATGTAACTTCCATCATTAGAAGAATAAATATTTTGGTTGGATCATAGGTTGTTATAACAAAGATACAGTTGGAACCAGAAAGACACTCACTTTTTCTCACTGTCTGAAGTTAAAACAAACAAAATTACCAAAAGTATTTCCATTTGTTAAATGCCACAATAATTAAAGTAAGCATATGTCAGGTTTATCTAGTAGGGTCTTCAAAATCAGAAGTTTGTATAAAGTAACTGACTAGTTGACTTGTATTTTCAATGCCCCAAGTGCTTTTATGTTTGTTTTATCAGTTGAGGATCAGAACCCCAAGTAATAGAAACAGGGTGGACTGTAAAATCTGTTATGTTGTTAAACTGTTACAATTAAACGTGGAGGCCAGATCTTCCACAGCCTTTCAGCCATGACATAAAAGGCTTGTTCTTCTTCAGTTCATGAATATTACCTTATCTGCAGCAGACTGGCGACCTGGCCAGGGTGAACCCCGCCTCTCGCCCGAAACGTTCGCTGGAGATAGGCACCATCACCCCTCCCGACCACTCTAGGGACAAGGGTGTACAGAAAGTGGGTGGATGGTTATTACCTTGTAAAAGAGATTGACAATTTTACCCCTATGTTTATTTAAAATTTGAGTGAATCTTCTGATGTTAATCATGGTTTTATGTTCAGTCTTTTTCTATATCTTTCACTTGTCCCAAGCTTAGAAAAAATAAAAGAAAACCACAAAATTAAATGTTTAGTCACTGTCGTGTTCTGTGTTTTTCTGTATGTTTATTTCTAGTTTCCTGTGTTTATTTTGAAGTTTCCTGTGTGTCTGAGTCTCCGTGTTGTCCTGTCTTCCCTTGATTAGTTCCCAGGTGTGTCTCGTTCCCTGATTACCCTCTTGTGTATTTAGTGTCACCTGTGTGTGTCTGTCTTGTCGGGTCCTACGTCAGTTTACGTCTATGTACGTCCGTGTTCGTCCGTCATCGCCTGTTGCTACCTGTTATGAGCATTAGCCTTCCGCTCAGCAGTGCTGCCAGGTCTGTGGACTAATTTCTGTTTCTCATTAAACTCCTCATCACACATCATCTGGGTCTGCTGCGTCTGCCTCACCACCGCCACCACACCCACAACGTGACAGAAGGACCCGACCAAACTGAAAGGTGAGCAGCTATTACCACCATGGACCCAGAGGAGATTCAGGAGTTAACAGACACCATACGCGAGTATGAGGAGGCCATGGCCAAGCCGTACATGGCCTGGCGACGGCTCGGATTCGCCATCCGGTTGGGTCTGCTGCTGGACTACTGGGTTCCGCGCTTTCCGCACCCGCGGCTGGTGGAATTGAAGAGGGAGGCAGAGTGGGAGCGGGAGGCAGCGCTAGCTGTAATGGCTGGAGAACCGCTGCCTCCCAGACCCGAATCTCTGTCCTCCCATTCCACCACCCCAGCCCCGTCATCGCCAGTGCCTCCTGAGCCAGCAGCAGCCCTTCCGCGGCCGGAGCCGCCAGCACCGCTTCCGCGGCCGGAGCCGCCAGCACCGCTTCCGCGGCCGGAGCCGCCAGCAGCGCTTCCGCGGCCGGAGCCCGTTCCTGCCGCCGCTCCAGCCGGCGCACCGGAGCCCGTTCCTGCCGCCGCTCCAGCCGGCGCACCGGAGCCCGTTCCTGCCGCCGCTCCAGCCGGCGCACCGGAGCCCGTTCCTGCCGCCGCTCCAGCGCACCGAGCCCGTTCCTGCCGCCGCTCCAGCCGGGCGACCCGTTCCTGCCGCCCGCTCCACCAGCCGGGCGCACCCCGTTCCTGCCGCCGCTCCAGCCGGCGCACCAGCCTGCTCCTGCCGCCGCTCCAGCCGGGCGCACCAGCCTCCGTTCCTGCCGCCCGCTCCAGCCAGCGCTTCAGAGAGTGCTCCCCCCGAGCCTCCTTGTGCTCCCCCCGAGTCTCCTTGTGCTCCCCCCGAGACTCCTTGTGCTCCCCCCGAGACTCCTTGTGCTCCCCCCGAGACTCCTTGTGCTCCCCCCGAGACTGCTTGTGCTCCCCCCGAGCCTCCTTGTGCTCCCCCCGAGACTCCTTGTGCTCCCCCCGAGACTCCTTGTGCTCCCCCCGAGACTCCTTGTGCTCCCCCCGAGACTCCTTGTGCTCCCCCCGAGACTCCTTGTGCTCCCCCCGAGCTCCTTCCCTGTGCCAGTCCCGAGCTCCTTCCCTGTGCCAGTCCCGAGCTCCTTCCCTGTGCCAGTCCCGAGCTCCTTCCCTGTGCCAGTCCCGAGCTCCTTCCCTGTGCCAGTCCCGAGCTCCTTCCCTGTGCCAGTCCCGAGCTCCTTCCCTGTGCCAGTCCCGAGCTCCTTCCCTGTGCCAGTCCCGAGCTCCTTCCCTGTGCCAGTCCCGAGCTCCTTCCCTGTGCCAGTCCCGAGCTCCTTCCCTGTGCCAGTCCCGAGCTCCTTCCCTGTGCCAGTCCCGAGCTCCTTCCCTGTGCGGCCCCTGAGACTCCTTGTGCTCCTCGTCGCCGCCCCCGTGCGGCCCCAGAGACTCCTTGTGCTCCTCGTCGCCGCCCCCGTGCGGCCCCAGAGACTCCTTGTGCTCCTCGTCGCCGCGGGACGGCCGCGGACCCGCCGCCTGGTTCCCGCCTCGGCGCCGCGGGCAACGCCGGACCGCCTCCGTGGTTCCCGCCTCGGCGCCGCGGGACGCCGCCGGACCGCCTCCGTGGTTCCCGCCCTCCGGCGCTGGCGGCCGCGGACCGCCTCCGTGGTTCCGCCTCGGCGCCGCGCGGGCGGCCGCGGACGCCTCCGTGGTTCCGCCTCGCGCCGCGCGGGCAACGCCGGACCGCCTCCGTGGTTCCCGCCTCGGCGCGCGCGGGCCGCCCGGACCGCCTCCGTGGTTCCCGCCTCCGGCGCCCCTCCGTGGTTCCCGCCTCACCCAGTTGGGTTTGTTTTGTTTGTTTTGGACTCTGGACCCTTGTGTTTTTCCGCCCAATTATGTTGGGTAGTTTTTTGTTGTTTATGGACTCTGGACCCCCCATCCAGCTCCCCTCCGCCCACCCTCGTTGGGTTTCCCGTTTTGGGCGTCTGGGAGCCGCCCGTTAAGGGGGGGGTACTGTCGTGTTCTGTGTTTTTCTGTATGTTTATTTCTAGTTTCCTGTGTTTATTTTGAAGTTTCCTGTGTGTCTGAGTCTCCGTGTTGTCCTGTCTTCCCTTGATTAGTTCCCAGGTGTGTCTCGTTCCCTGATTACCCTCTTGTGTATTTAGTGTCACCTGTGTGTGTCTGTCTTGTCGGGTCCTACGTCAGTTTACGTCTATGTACGTCCGTGTTCGTCCGTCATCGCCTGTTGCTACCTGTTATGAGCATTAGCCTTCCGCTCAGCAGTGCTGCCAGGTCTGTGGACTAATTTCTGTTTCTCATTAAACTCCTCATCACACATCATCTGGGTCTGCTGCGTCTGCCTCACCACCGCCACCACACCCACAACGTGACAGTCACAGGTCTGTGTTATTTCATATCAATCAACATCAAATATATAGGCATCTGTGGCAATTAGGTGTATATTTGGGATGTTTTGACTAAATTAGTTGAGATAAACGCAGACAATATATTTCAGGAATACAAATCTGAAGTCATACTTTTTTTTAGCAATCTTAACATATATTTTTATATTTATATTTATTATTTTCAGTCATTAAACACCATCTGCACCAACGTAGAATAATTTTGTCTCATCTGCTGTCTGTTTTGTTTGTTTGCTTGTAAAATTTGCAATGATTAGGCTTGATTGTGAACATCTGCAGCTACAAAATGAGTTCTTTAGATTAAAATAGGATTGTCATCTTTTTTCCAGCCTTACAGAATATTTAAGCTGGCACTAAAATTGATCTAAGAAATCACTTTGCTTTGGATCCATTTTTTTGGTATTCTTTTCAACCTAAATCAGTACAACCTCCAAGTTTCTTGTAGAATTTGACCTTTTCCTCATGGATTAATTGTACCCATCAAATGAAGAGATCCAAGTTAAGCTTTCTTTCACACTTGTCTATAATTACAGGGAAAGATTTCTGCAAATAACATGAAATGATGGGGTGGTGCAGAAGATGATTCACACAATTTTGACACAGCGGTTAGAACTCCCAATGCTGAAATACAAAATACAAATACAGAAGGTTAAAATAATGTGCTTTAGAAAGAAGCCCTGCAGTGCCATGCAGGAAGCGAAAGGTGAGAAGGAGCATCAGTCTGTTAAGGCTGGATGGGGGTGGTTAAGGCAATGACGTGGATTACAGGTGTTGAGGGGTGAGAAAAGATTGAAAGAGAGGTGAGAAGATGAATCCAGGTGTGATATATCAAAGTGAAACGTAAAGATGGACAAAAAAATCAAAACATTAAAGTGAAAGATTATATTACAGCAACTAAAAGCCCCTTTGTGTGAGACACATTTCTATAAGATATTTCTGAAAGCATATTTTGACATTAACTCTTTATATTTTTCTAAAAAGCTCTGCTGAACTTTTCTTACAGGGGCCTAAAGCCTTTCACTACCTGTGTTTTTTTATGCAGCTCGATGTTTCAGTATTGGTTTTAAGTCATTTAGATCTGATCTACAAATCATGCATGTGGATTAAAAAATTATTGTCAATTGTCACAAGAAAGCAAAGGATTAGCGAAAAAGTACTTGCACATATTTTTGTTGATATCATAGTTAAAAACTGATAAATATCTACCAGAATACTTATTAGGTGGCCATACGAGTTTATATTACAGGTATTTCAGTGTTATCTGCAAGTGTACCAAACAAATGCAGCGATGCTTTAAACCTTTAAATATGTAGGACTGCTATGTGAGAAACTAAAGTGCACAACGTTGTTCTGCCATGCAGCATATAAATACAAGGAGTGAGACAAAAAACCTAAAGTGGAGAGCATAACAGAATCCAGAACCAGAAGACACCCCATAACCATGCTGTTTGAAAGTTGTACGGTTGTTGAAGAATTAATCAAATAAAATCTTTGTCATTAATGTTCAACGCAGGTATATTGCTTGCTTCATGTCAAACTTACTTAGCTGAAATGTCCTCCAGAGAGCTTAAACATGACCTGCTACAAAGAAAAAAAGAAGCTAAAGTTACCTGTTGCTTTCTAATTGCCTATAGCCAAGGGCTAAGATCCTTATCGTGGATAAAAGTACAAGCCTCAGTTGTCCATGACAAAGATTGTGCCTTCAATGTTGAAGGTACAATTTAGCTTGATTAAAAAGTATTGGCATTGATTTATTAGGCAGAATTATTTCATGCTCTAAATGTGAACATTAAAAATTGTGTACATTTATTTACTTCAGAGGATATTTATTTTCACACTGTTTTATATTATGTAGGAAATTTCTGAAAAAAAAAAAAAAAAGTTACTTGGATTAGTATAAGATTGTTTTTACAAAGTATAGGGCACCAAAAACTGGGTCCAGTCCAGATGCCCACCTGCCTGAAGATCTTTTCCTGGTTACAGTACTAAATATAACAATGCTTTGGTAAGCAGTTCCTAGGGAAGAACTAATGTCTTCTGCTGCTTGTTTTTTGCACTTTACACTGGTAAAGTGTATGTTTTCCTCTTTATTTGTTTGAGGAGTGCTGTCCTCAAACAAATAAGGACAGTGCTCCTTATTTGGAGCGCTGTCACAATTTGTGACCTTATTGTTCACAAATTTGAACAATAAGGTCATTTTACTGCAACTAAAGAAGCATTTTTTTTTTTTTTTGTTTGTTTATAAGTTGAGTTGCACAATATATCAAATCACTGTTGTCCTCGCAGTATCAGTGTGACCAATGCTGCATTTGCAAATGACTGCTTGCTTGCAATATTTGGTGGGATATTATATTTTCAGTTTGAAGAATTTATACCCTGCATATTAATAATATATTTTGCCAGCTGGAAAGACTTTTAACTGCCACTAATACTCACATCTGAAGTGTGTTTTTAGTGGCTGAAATGTAGAGTCCTATGTAAGAACATCATGGAATAGTAAAGAAAGAGAACACAAAAAGGAGGGCACATGTATAAGTAGTTCCAGTGACTTTTTTTATGGTTTCTAAAAGCCTCAGACTAAACTTTTAGTCCCTTTAGACCTCGCTGCTGTTTTATCTTTTCTTTCAATCTGAATCCTGAAAAATGGACTGGAATAAGATTCCCTGCAAATAAAGTTTGTGATAAGCCTTTCTGGAATGCTTTCTATCTTGTTTTATTGGCTGTATTGTTTCTAAAGTTATTATCAATATTGTCAATATTGGAACAGGGCTATATTTGAGTCTTTAATCTAGATGGTGAAATGTGACTGGAATAACAACGTGATGTAAACAGGAAAATTGGGAGATTAAAAAGAGCAGTCTGTGCAGGTGTAAATATATACATTGTAATCCAGCTGACACAGAAGCAAAGTGGCTAAAGCATTAAAAAAAAGAAAGAAAAAAAAAAAACTATTGTATTTCTGAGTTGCTTTTCTTCCAGGTATTACCTTCATAGATTTTAACTTTTCCACCAATGGTAATGGTTTTCATGCATACAATTTAATTGAAAAGAAAAATACCTATTTTGATTTGGCCAGATTTGATAAGCACCACAATTTTTATTTTTAATATTTAAAAATTTTAATTAATTAACTTGCTTACTGTGATTATTATGCATATTGTTCAGGGGCAGAATAAGGTTTTACACTGAGTTCTAATACTTTCCATGTAATATGTAATATTGCAAACACCCAAAAATATAAAGGATCTTATGGAAAACACGCCGTCTCCTGTATTTCCCATTTGCAGAGTTCTTCAATATGCTCATTCAAAATAATCACAAAGGAGCACAGAGTCTGATTAGAACCACATAAAGTAAAATTTACTTCAGCTGGAGCAGCATAATATTTTTATTTTTTTTTCTCCCTAAGATTACAAAGGAAGGACTCATCCATTACACTGGATTGATGTTTGACCAAGTCTATTTTATATGGTGTAGAATTAGCCAAGATATTTCAACAAGTAATTTTTCTCAAGTATGTGTAGAAGCAAAGACCTAAAAGACATAAATTACTTGGAGCTAAACACTGTTGAAAGACTTTTATTTTATTTTTTTTATTGAAATCTCAGCGTGATGTATAGTAAGTGTGTACACTAGTGGTCTGCCAAGACACGCAGTCCTAAGTGCTATAAATGAGTCACTAGGTGGTCACCAAGGACATCACCACAGTCATTCTGCCTACAGTCAGGAATATGATAAACATCAATTACACAATGTGTGCACATGTATACGTATTTGTAACTCTGTTAAATGCTTTACTTTAAAAGGGTTATGGTAAAAGCAGGCTATCAAAGAATTATATAGACAATTTAATTATAGGGCCCTAGAAAACTTGGGAGACACAACTGGTAAACTCCACTCAATAATATAAACATAAAGGACTGGGAAAAAATTTAAAAAGAAATAAATACATATGCAGCATGATAAACACAATAATCAAAGAGATATTAGAAACTTATAAGATCAAAACCCATACAACATACAAGCAATGTGTGTACATCACTAATAACTCCAGGCATGAGGACAAAAATAGAGAAACTTTTTTTTGTTTTTTTTTTGTTTCTTTTTGTTTCTGGCTAGACGCTACCAGTGGCAAAGTAAGGTCCTCTTCACCAGTGTTTCCCAAACCTGGTCCTAAAGCCCACTGCCCTGCATGTTTTATGTATTTCTGTGCTTCAGTCCAGCTGATTTCAATTGATGACTGATTAACAGGCGTTTGTTGAACTGCAATCAGTTGAATTAGGCACATTAAAGCAGGGAAACCTCTAAAACATGTAGGACAGAGTGCCTTGAGGACCAGGGTTGGGAAACACCCAACCTGTGTTGTGTACTTGGCTTGCTCTACACAAAGCAAGCCAAGTACACAGCAATGCTTACAACTGCTATCTCTGCTTTAAGATTTCCACAGTAGTAACCTCTGATGAATGATTCATGAAATGTTCAGTGTGTTTGTGTGCTGCCTGGTTTTGTTAAATAAACTATTGCCTTTGCATAATAGGCTCATAATTGGTCAGCACCACACACTGCAATTGAGACGAGAATAGAGAAAAGGGTAATTCAGGGAATTGCAATTTCCATCTCCATCTTATTATCGTCAGTTTTGGCAACTATTTCAAGTTGGATTTTAACAATAACTAGATTGAATCGGTGAAATATAGATGTGTTCAAGCTTCATTTTACCCACAGCAAAAGAACAGTTCAGCCCAAATTTATTTGTATCTCTCATAGACTTGATATAATTTCTGTCAAACTAAGACACTTTTTTGACAGGATAGTAAACAGACAAGTCTTACAAGTTAATAACACAATGTAAAAGGACAGTCAGTTTTGAGGGAAAAAAACAAAATTTGGTGATCCTTTAGGTTGGGACTGCAGTTTCTAGACAAGCTACCACCTGACAGAGTTCCCCTCCCTTGTGCCAACCCAACACAGCTTCTCCAGACTAGTGGCAGCATTAATTACCAAACACCTGATGGAACTGAGAGTTCGTTGATCTTAATGCTAATGAACTAATCAGTTTGATGCTCCTAAAAACATTGCTAAAGGTTTAATGGAGAAACTTTGTAATGACATATTGAAGGGGGAGTGTCAGAAAGAGCATGAACTTCTTAAAGAGACAGATGCCCATATTCAAGGCATCAAATTGACATTTTTGATGCAGATTTCTTTTAAGTCATGTTTAAAAAATATCATTTTTATACCTGCGAGTAACATATTAATTTCATAGCACAATGCACCTGGAAAATGCATCACAATCCACCCTTAAAATAAATTATTCCCTCTAATGTGACGAAATTTTCCCTACATGCCACTAAGTTCATAAAGTTTTAAATAGGCATTAAAGTTTAACTGATGGAACCAAAGTGAGAGCAACATCTTGAAAAGGCAGAGAAGTTCCCCAAAGCCTTTTGTGTGAGATGCATCTTGAAATTTTGGCCATTCATTGATTATCTTCTGTTTACCCTACATTGGCTTCAGGGACAACAGTTGTAGGCCTTCTGACCAGATGTCATAAATAACACAACTAGTGATGGGAAATTCTGCTCTTTTCAGAGAGCCGTTTCTTGTGGCATAACTCCCAAATACTGCTTTGCTCACAGGTGTAAGTTATATTCAACTTTTAGAGCTGGGACATTCTCAACTACCCATCACTAAACACACCTGATTTGTTGTAATGCAGAAACTAGCCCTAGTCTTACGTCACCCTGCCTTTCTGTCTCACCTATCTCTAAGGTGGCTAACCTACAGAGGAAGATCATTTCTACTAGTATGTGCGATCTTGTTCTTTTGGTCATGATCCATATGAGGTGTGGGTTAGAATGCGGATAAACCAATAAAATGAGAACTCAATAAAATGAGTAACTCAAAAAAATTTTGGCTAAGCACATGTTTTACTGCAGATAAGATGCAAATCTGTCTATCCCACCCCCTACTATTCAATAAACCACATTTAGCAACAGAACACCCAGATGATCTAGGTTCTCCGTTTAGGGCAGTGTATGACCTCTAATGGTAATGTGCAGTTTTTCAGCCGAGAACCCTGACATCCAGTGCATGCAGGTCTTGATGAAACCACATCATCTGCAAAAAGCAAGACGGAAATCCTGAAGCTCCCATGCCAGACACTTTTCTCTCCTGTTTGTGTACACCATAAAAATAATTGGTGACAAGGGGCAGTCAAGGCGGAGTCCCTCAGAGGGAACAAGCTCAACATTGTGTTGAGAATGCAGAAAGATTTCTTGTCATGCGTATATAACAACCAGATAGTCCTCAAAAGCAGCCCAATACTCAGTACTCCCACAGCAGTATTGAGTTTAACCAAAGGCACACTATGGCACTATCCCTTATCCACATAAGCAATGGAAGTTGTACCCCTGGGCAGTTTAAATCCCCCTTTAAACAGAGTTTAACTACTTTTTCACATATGAAATGACAAAGGGATTTCATTACTCACCATTATTATAAACACAATCCCATATAGCCAACAAAACAATGTCCTAAACGACAATGGTAATGACAATATGATTCATGTTGCTTCAAACAAAGCCCTAGGTGAACATCAGCTGAAAAATCATTTATTGACTTCTCTCAACTCTGCAAACACAGTGATAAACATGCATATACATACATGCATGGCAGGTCAAGACTTACACACCTAAAATGTTATAATTAATGAATAGAGTGTCCTGGGTACTAAAAGTGGGAGCTTTAAGGCATTACTAGGCAATGGAGCACAACAAACAGAAGGAAAGAAAAGGGAACACGAGAGAGAGAAGAAAAGACATGGAAGGAGGAGGGGTAGTGCTCTGAGCCACTGTGGAGTCACAAGCATAAAGTGATGAGAGAGGACAAGGTCACAGACCATAGACAAGGGAAATATGGGCAGTCATGTATGGCAACATATCTCCTCATTCCAACTCCCCTTGCAATTCATAAAAGATAGTTCATGCCACTTGAACACTATGACACACACCTGTGCACACAATTGCAGCCCTGCATGCATGGAAAGTTTACAGAGATACCCGGAAGACACAATCAACCCATATAAAATGAATTAGTTTTATTTAATTATCAATTCCTGCTGAAGGCATGCAGACCTGTGTTGATATAACATGCTAATTTATGCAAATAAACTTTCTGGTTATGCTGTGACTTTTTCCCCTCATTTATTTATTTTCTATATATTATGGAGCAACAGTGCCTCGCTAGGGCTTATGTTGGATCTGCTTTCCTTAACCTCACTAGTACCCTAAAAGTCGAGAGCAATGCATAAGAGCTGACCTGCACACAGCGCCTGTAGCCAGTTTGCTAAGCTTGCTCCCTGGTGAGTGTGTTGTAGACGGGTGCTGCCCACAGTTGAAGTCTATTAGTTCAAGTTTATTTACAGCCAAATGCCCAGAGACCCGCCTTTGTAATGTTGTTTGGGGGAAAATAAGATCTGAAATTGAATGAAAAGCATCACACTGCATGCATAATTCATGGATATCATTATCAAGCGCACACAGACACACAGATGAGTGAACACATACAAAGCACAGGGTGAACACATATTCGCAAATACAAACAGTCAAGGAAACACACATGCATGGGCCATTATGTCTGCCTATTATAAGGCCTTTTTGGTCATTTATCCTCGTGGTGAACTTGGGCCAATTTTCCCAGCAAGGATCCTATTTAGGCATAATAACACAGCTACAACAACATCATAGCCAGAGTCAGCGACAGCAGCGGCAGTACAAGAAAGGAAGAGACATAAGAGTGGATGTTTAGAAAATCAAGGCGAGGATAAGAGGAGCCGACTCTGTCTCTTTACTTTTCCCCTGAGAAGATTCTATGCATTTATAGGTGTGATCTTTAGAACTTATATAAGGAAATGTGAGTAGGCTATGTGTGCATGTATGTCAAACAGAAAGTGGGAAAATGAGTTTCAGGGGTAATGAGAAGGGCAAGATGAAGGAGGAAAATTAGAGTGTGTGAAACATGCAGGGAGAGTAGTGAAAGAAAAAAAAATAAAGGGAGCAAAAGGTGAATTAGTTTACTTTCTCTCAATATTTCTAGCTTGGCCTTCTCGTCTTTCTCTCTCGGGCCCTTTTGACCTTAAACTCTTTGATGTACTTCTACCAACCAAAGCAAGTCAAAAACTTCTTACATGTTAACACACACACACACACACCCACGCACACGCACACATGCACGCCCACACACACACACAGGCAGAAAGAAAGGCAGCACCAAAGTTTCAGAACAAATTTACTTTAACATACCCATATGCCTGCGCAAATTCAGTGCACACATGCCACACACAATATCGGCTTACCATTAAAAGTGCTTACTGAAGCAGTGCACTGGCAGAGAGAGAATTTGTCAAGATCCTCAAGTGAATAGCGAAAGATTCTGGTCTCATTCAGCAGACAAATGAAGCATGAGCAGTCTGAAGGACACACACCCACACTTAAACACAGTTAAGCACACATTCATTCTCATGCTGAGGAAAGAGACCCACATGGTCAAAAGTAAGCACACGCACATACTCAGTGCACTCTGACAACTTGTGACGGAATGAAGCTGCAGAGAACCTCTTAATGGGTAGCTGGCTGTGTTAGTCAGGACAAGAGCAGTGGGAAGATAATGCAAGAGCAAAGGTTTGACATGAACTAGTTTGTGCATTCACATGTTAAAGCTGCACACACTGTCCTTTCACATCTTGATGGTAACCCAAGGTTGTACGGTCTTTATAGCTTTACACATGGCCATTCACCGATTGATTGGGAGTCTTCTTCAAAAACACTTGGAACTAGTAACATAACAGCTGAGAAAGTGAGAGAAGCATGAAAAGAAAGAAAAAACCTCCAGAAAGGAGGATGTATTAAAAAGAGATAAGAGATGAAAGTGAATAGAGACAGCTCACTAATGCTTTTGCTACATCCCTCCTGAGATCTCTGTGCGAGTCTGCGGGCATATGTGTGTGTGCACGCAGAGTGTATAGAAAGCTCTTTGAAAGATAAATAATATTGTTTGAGACGTGCTCTTGTTATGCCACGCTCTGTATTCACACAGTTCTTGCACTTCCCGAAACTCCCAGAGCTCTTTCTACCTAATTGAAGCCTGCACACTGAGATGCTGTGACGTCTCATCAAAGGTAAACACGGAGTGGGGGAAAGAATTATAGAATTTTCAGATCGATTCAGTATTACGTTTTTTCTCATTTTTACAATTTCATCAGTGTCAGAGAAGGTCTGAAAGTCTTCCTTAAATTCATAGAGAACATAATGAACCAATAAATAAATGTACTGATATACTGACTAATTGTACGTTCTGCAAAGCACACACAATGCACTTTAAAACTAATTAGAGCTATAAATAACTTAATAAGATAATAACAGTTTTTTTTTTTTTTTTTTATGTACCTCAGACTACGGTATTTTTCGGACTACAAGCTGCTACTTTTTTCCTTCGCTTCCAGGCGGCTTATAGCTTATTTTTCTTCAACCGCCAGGGGGCTCTTTAGCAGGAAGTGAATCAGTGGAAGTCAAAATTGGAAGTCAAAGAAGAACGTGCTAATTTTCATTTAGAACAAGCACATGCTAACACTAGGCACGACAGAGAAATTTCTTCAAACTCATATGATGCAGATTTTAAGTTGAAGGCTATCAATCCGGCAGTACAAGAAGGAAATAGAGCTGCTGCACGTAAGCCCGGCATGAACGAAACCATGGTCCGGCATTGCAGACAGAGGGCTGTGCCTTAATAAATCTAGCAGAGTTATTAGAACGCTGCCCTCTGCTGCAGAAAACTGAGAGTCAGCGGCTTATAGCCCGGTGTGGCTTGTAGGTCCAGCATATAGTATAGGGTGCTCTATAGTCCGGAAAATACGGTAACTCACTATACAATGATTTAGAACACCCAGCAGTACACTTAAAAGCACTTTGCTCACAATTTATTTAACACCAAACAAATTTGTTTTGATTGTGCTTGCATAGTGACTCAGTTCAGTTTTCTCTTCTTCAATATTTCAGCTGACATTATTTGAGTAAAAACCTTCACAGGCTTAGTGTACTTCAAACTCAATCTGTACACCTCCAAGTAAAGGTATCTCATCCTGCTTTGCACCTTGTGTGTGTGACTCTAGTTGCAGGTAGAAGCTCAATCAAGCTGAGTGAGATACAGAGGCAGAGACATCAAATCCCCATTGGCTCCAACGAACCTTTATCCTTTATGCTTCATCTTCAAATGCTGCCTTTTTTAAAGTTCAAACACCTGGCAGTGACTCTTACGTTCTGATTTAGCCCTCCTCCATACAAACCCAAGGGCTATATCCTCCTTCTTCCTCCCTTTGTTTTTACTCTCTGACCACATTTCCACCTACCTCGTAGATTCATTATTTTTTTGTCTTTTAGCATTTGTCTATTCAAAGATTCATTCATTCTGATATGTTTTCCTTTTCTATTTTGTTTAGTCTGGAGCCTAGAGGCCTACATAGAGGCCGACGAGGGCCTCTATGTAGGCCATAAAATGTCTTGATTGAGGCAAATTGCCTAAATGCTTTCTTTTACCGTGAAACTCAAGACATCTGTTAAAAAAAAAAGATGACTGGCTTGTGATCTATTGTTTAGCATGTTAGCAAAAGCTAATAACATTAACTAGAGCTAACGTGAAATCCAAACTAATTAGAAAATTATGAACGGATGTTTGTAAGACACAACTCTAATTTATTTGCGAAAATGGTTTGATCACAATGCTTACCAGAAAGAGCTTGAATTAGAAACTGGGGCTCTTTTCAGTATACTGTCTCCTGTCAGGTTGGCTGTGTAGTCTTGTGGAGTCAATGTTTTTCTGAAAAAGCCAGGCAGTGGCTTTAAAAAAAAATTACAATTATTTAAATTATTGTAATAAAAAAAAAAGAATGACTTTTATGTTCAGAGATGTGTTTCTTACCACTCAATGATTTGCAGGCAACAGGTCACTTCACCATTGGACCCTTCCTTCACAGAAATGTTAGGAGTCATCATTGCTTCTTGAACAGTATGACTCAATAAATAGGGTTGCAGTTCTTCAGTAGAACCAGTTTTCTCTTCTTCATCACTTCATAGCTTCTTCCTCCAAAACTGCAGATAAATCACTTTAATCTTCAGTGAAATCGCTCACAGCTTCCTCCGCTTCTGTGTACTCAGCCTTAGTTTTTTTTGGGTTGACTTGCCCTGATTACATCACAAAATGGCACTGGTGTTTGACCCAGTTACAACAGACCAAAGTATAGACACTTTTGTGTACACAGAAAGAAAACACAGTTGTTCATCTTTTTAAATCATGTAAGTGGTTGTATTGTGCAAGTGACACTTTAAAGCTGGAGGAGGTTACTTATGAAATGTTTTTTTAAACATTGGTGACAAATGTGACAGTATAACATGAGACACATGATCTGTGAATAAAAAAAAAATCTTTTTGCGTCCTCCCTGTCGTCCTACTGCCAACTGCCATCTGGAGAAATACACCGCTCCCGTCAGAAACAGCCAATCAGAACCAGGAAAAATTGGTAAGTACTGTCAACAGGGACTATGTATATGCAAAACAGCAGAGAAACTGTTTTTTCACTGTCATCTGTGGCCATGACTAATAGTTTGAACATTCATGGGAGCTTCCAGTGTGGGGACAAGGAAAAATGTTGCATAACAGAGAACAAGGTGTAAGGTGGGAGCAGCACATACACAAGGGAGATTGACAGTGCTACTGAGACCCTCCTCATCTCTCTGATTGGTTGTTTCTGACCAAAGAGTGATGCATTTCTGCATATGGCAGGAGGACCAGCTAGACAAGCTTGATATTTTTTTATTTTTTTTATTTTATTTTTTATTTTTTTACCAATTATCTGTTTCATATTATACTGTAAGGGCACATTAACAGTTTTAACAAAAACATATTTTTTTCAAAAGTTACCTACTGCAACTTTAACAAGACTCTGTACATTTTGAGCTCCCAAAAATAAAATGATAGGCTAGACCTAGGTCCAAAACTTTGTTGTGCAGACATAACAATTATAAACACCTGTATAGTACAAGCCTACTTTTTTGAGCATGTATAGAATAAAAAAAGAGAACATAACTGAAGACATTTGTGTCACAGTGCTCACCCATACTGGGTTTAACAAACTTTGCAGCTAAATGGCTTGGGGTAAATGTTAATTTGTGTTATATAGGAAACTATATGCTTTGATCTTAAATTGTCAGTCATAGCTGTGGTTCTTTGTTTAGTGCTGGAAGACAAATCTCTGCCTTAGTATCAAGTCTTCTGCACCATCTTTCTTACAGTATTTCCTTATATTTAGTTCTATCAATCTTTTTATTTTTTTTTATTATTTTTGTTTCTGTCAAAGCTTTGACAGAAACAAAAATAATAAAAATTGCATTCATCATGTATCAGAAAGAGGATGGATATTATACTAACAGGGCAGCGTGCAATGTTCTGTATGCAGTACTTAAGCGAAAAAGTTTGATTTTGGTTTCATATGAACAGAGCATCCTCTACAATGTGTCTGTGTTCCTTACATGGCTTGTGAAAAACCTCAAACAGGATTTCTTATGGTTTTCAATAAACTTACCAATTGTTCATAAAAGGCATCTTGTAAAGTGGATTATAAATACCGGTATTTGTTTTGACAACTGATTGTTCTGATATAAATGTGGATTCCTGCAGCTCTTAAAAAGTTAACTAGATCCACTTGTGAGAGGAGTGAAAGCTAAGCTGGTTGTTGGAGAGGTTGGTGCAGGTACTCAGTGTGTGTGCAGCCTGAGTTTGAGCCGTTTTGTTCTTGTATAGGCTCGGTTGTGGCCAAAAGTAACCATTTAAAATTATGTCATAAAGCGACAGTTATTCACATCTTTCAGCACCAGGCTACCAGCTGAAATGGAGACATGCTCCTTTTTAAGAATTGTTCAAACATGCATGAAAAATTCACTGCAACATTCTAGGTAGGCTTTTGATGAGGAAATAACATTATGACATGATATAAAGCTCAAAAGTGAATTTTACATAATAATGCCCCTTTAAATAAACTAGAATATGCATTTCAATGTGGCTTATTTGTCACATTAATAGTACCTTTTGAGAAGGTGTTGAACATGAATATTTTTTATTGGTCTTGTGCAATATTCTAATCTTAAATATTTTGTTTCCAGTAGGTTTAAGTAGAAAATCATAATCAGCAAAAGAGTTAAACATCAGCCTGTGTTATTAATCTTTCCCAAAATAAATGAAGTCCCTGAAATACATGAACTATGCAATTTTCTAATTTATTGAATATGACTGTATGTATCTAATTAAATGAAGTTAACACATATTTGGTAATTGGTGTTTTTACATGACTGTTAAACACAAAGTAAAACCAAAGCTCTTAAACTACAGACCTAGACTATAAACGAATGAGGGAAATGTTTTATATGGTAACATTTCTGCTATGAAAGAGAGTGCTCTCCCAGACTGCTTTATATTCCGACTTCGGTTTCGTAAACAATGAAGTTGTGCTCTGCGGTGAGGCATAAGGTATGTCAGCACTGGCTTTGGTTTTCATACCTGGGGGCTATATGTCCACCTTTGTAGTGCAGTCAGTGACCAGAACATACGCAGTCACATGTGTAAGATGCATGCATAAACATTTGGATGTTCCATGTGCTTTTACTTTCAAATATTAAAACAAGATAAAAGAGCCAGAGTCAGAGCCTAGAGTTAGAGTCACAGCCTGAAGGTTGCCTGGAGCTGTTTCCCAATCAACATCACCGGGGAAAACAAAAGAGACCTTCGCAGTCCACATCGGGAAGCCTGAGTGGGCTTCAGACAGCCACACACATATAACCCCGACCTTTGCAGATAAATTCATCTACTGAAGATCGCATTTAAAAATGTAGGAAATCTGAGGGCGTCTCTGATCAAACAGATGACAGTCCAATGTGACTCATGAAGGGTTGTGCACACGCAATGCCCTCATTTTCCTATTTGAAATCTGCACATTTGCATTACACAGAGCACAACGAAACTTTTAAGTGAAATAACAGTTTGATGAGCATAGATTCAGTTGATATACCTTCCGTGCACAATTCCAAGAAAAAGAAGCAGTGTGGATGTCATGGGCGAGCAAAAATATGTTTAAGAAATGGAAATTACGAAGACATTAGAAATTTAGCTCTCTTTTACATGTGGTAAATGAAATCTTAAGGAACTTTCTTTTTGTGTCTATGTGCAATTAAAAGTCATATGAAGTTCAAATTATACATTTCATAAATGTTTACAACAACAATCAAATGTACAGTTTACTGGTCTCTCCTGCAAATCTATTTAAAAATCCCAATAAATATCAAGAAACCACAGCAATATTTCTTTGTGAAGCTGTACCAAAAGGTCCTATAAGTATCATTTTATTTACATATTTATTTATTACATTTTTTTTTTTTTTCAGGGATTCTGAATCAACTATGACAATCTATGCAGAGCAATGAAAAATTAATGACTGTTAGATTTCTTCTGGCGTTTTTGTCACACCTCAGTGTTTAAGATTGTCAGTTCATTACTATCCAAATATAACCTGAGTAAATACAAAAAGCAGATTTGAAAAGACAATTTCATTTATTCAAGAAAAAAGTTATATTATGTATTTAACAGTTACGTTTACATTTAAATTAAATGGAAAGTTAATGGAAAGCTGAGTTGAAGGAACAAATGTGATTGAAAAATGCACAAATTAATGGGAACCTTGAGATGATTGTAACACAAAGCCAAATGGAGGCGATTCAAAGTTGTGTTTTAAGGGACAGTATTATGTATTTTCAAGGCACATGTTGCCATTTTAAAGCACAATCAAGTAAAGATGAGTTCAAAGAAATATGACATCAACATCGGGCCTCTGTCTCTTTAAGGAGCTCCTTCTACTTTCGATGCGTCATCACAACAATATTCCTCCGTTGAGCCTTTTACGAGTGGTGCACTGAGAAGTAGTTCATATGGCGACACACAGTTCCACCATTTCAACAACAATTAAAATTAAGGTTTTTTTTTGTTAAAATAATAAAGAAGGCACACTTTTAGTGTTTTGGTTCAATTAGCTCTTGTTAGTGCAATATTTCCAAAGGACAATCATAAATATAGGGATACCTACATCAACCGTTGGCGTGCAATGTGAACAATCTATGTCATTTACCGCTGGACGGACATGCATACAGTGGCTGTACAGCCTTCGCTTTTATAAGAAACAAAAGACCATGCAGTGCTGTATTGTTAAAGATACAAAGGCAGATGGTGAGTGTACAAGGGTTCACCTTATTATTGGACCAGGAGCTAGTTATACTGTGTGTGATCAGATGGTTAAATAAATCATGAGCATTAAGAAGCGTGGTCAAAATCCCCAAGGTTTAAATTGTGTTGTGGTCAAACAGCTTCTGTAGACTATGCAAACAATGGTGTTTCATAAAGTATTGGAGAAAATTCAGAGTTAGTGGTGCAGTAAAGCAGTTTATTTTAAGTGTGTGTGAGGGAGAGAAGAGGGGCTCGAGATGAGGTGGAGGAAAGGGAGGTGAGTATGGCAATAGATCACTGAAATCACAGTTGTTTTGTCACTTTGTTTGGTGAGAACAACATTAAAAATTGAAACACTCAGCTGTCTAATGAGATATGTAATAATGTAACACAAAGTAGTGCATAATTGTGATGTGGGAAGAAGAGAAGACATGGTTTTCAAAATGCTTTTACAAATAAAATCTGGAAAAGTGTGGTGTGCATTTTTGTTCAGCCCCCTTCACTCTAATAAAAAATAGATAAAATAACAATAAAAATTTTGATAGCCTAAGTAATCAGAGAAACAGCTAAAAGTCCCATACTAGTCCCAAATTATTATTATTTTTTTTTGGCCAATAAACTGTTTAAAAAGGTTACTAAGGTTTCTATCATTTTCTCTGTGTGAATTTTGACATTTTCAGTTTTTTTAGTTCTACATTCTTTTGCCTAAAATTGTTTTAGTGCTGGTATCCTTCTGCCTAATTGTTCCTAAGAAGCTGAATCCTCATAATGGTATGGCTTTCCGTCACACTTTACGTCACTCATTATCAGATTCGGCTCAGCTTGGAGACTGCACCTCTGAGGAGGCAGAGCATGATGAGAACAGGCATTTAGGCACCCTTGAATGGCTGCTATGGGACACTAAAGGATTTCCCAACCATGCATGAACATTTTGACATTATATAAAGCTCATAAAAGATAATTTTACTCATTCTGAAAACTGTGGATCCACACAAAAGGCTGAACAAAAATGCACGGCACACATTTTCAGCTTTTATTTGTAAAAACATAACGCCAACAGATAATCTCATACTGAGTGAGCAGGTGTTTAAATAGGCAGAAGCACAGGTGAGAGCAATGAGTAATTAACAGGAATGGGAGGGGTTGTTAGGAGGAGAGCAGCATGAGACAGAAAACGGATGAGTCATGACATTTGCACCCTTACTGAGCAGAGCACAGAGTTGTAAATGTTTCTTTGGTAGTACATTTTTTTTTTTTATACCTTTCTTTGGTACCAGTAAATGGCTGTAGGGCAGGCAACCATTAGTAGCTTAGTACATTTGCGAATTTACCTCAAAGCACTGTTTTTCTTAAAGGTTTTGTTGACTTTAGTTACCTTCATTTGAAAGTAGTTTAATAGGAAAGTGGGTAATGAGAGAGGGGGAAGACATGTGGCAAATGTCATCAGGCCGGGAATCGAACCTGCGACCACCACCACAAGGACCAAGGCCTCAACACGTGGGTCATGCTTTGCCCCTGTGCCACCACAACACCCCCCTCAAAGCACTTTTTATTGAATAATGTCAGCCATACATCTGTACAGTTAAAAGCTCAACATTTTTCTGTTTAAAAGCTTTCAGTTTCTAACTTGGTAGTGACTTTTTTTAGAAGAACTCTGCAGCAAAAAAAAAAAAATCACATTAACATATTCATGTTCAAAATTAAGAATAACTTCAACTTCACTTAAAGTGGGTTTCTATCTGAAGACAGCTTTTTTTGTCTATTGTTCAGGTGGCTCCTCTGAAAGAGACTTCAAATTAGTGTGCCAAGTATGAAAACAACTAAACCTTAGTGTTTTCAAACCATAGTACCAACATCCCTCAAATTTAGTATTGAATCAGTATTGTGAGACCCACTATTTAATTAATGTTGTGACTTAATCATGACACTATCCTGTACTCCTTGGTACCATTGCACATGTAACCTTGAAATTAAAAATTTCATTGTCGAATACCATTCCACAGACTCCAGTTTTTCCAGCTTCTAAGAGGAAAACAAAGATGTCAAACCCCAGATTGACAACATATTGATCCCTCTTACACCACACATGAATGTTATGCATGTTCTCTTGTCAGTTTTATATTGTCAAAACAGCAATTTGATACATTTTAAAAACAAAATACTAAAAGAAAATAAGAGAGCAAGAAACAAACATAATGCATAATGCTTCTCTTCATCTGGGATTTTAGAACAGATTTGAAGTCTTAGCCTGTGGAAATCCTGCTGTGAAATTATGTTAATCTCACCCTAAGAACAGTCAGAAGCTTTATCCAAAAATGCATTTTTATATTAGTTTTTATTAAACTGTTTTATCCATAGAGGATTTTTTTTCCCTGAAACATCCGATATGGCATCCAGAAAAAAAAAAAAAAATGAACTTTGATTTCAGAAAGTGAATGTACCAATTGATGATTATGGATTTTTGTGATGGAATGATCTTCATTCAATCCCCAAAGTTCTTCTGGAAAGTCTTTGAAGCTCTACTCTGTCAAGGCAGAAATATTCACAGTACCATTCCCCTTTAAGGCTTCAATTGATTTGAGCTGCTTGGGGAGTTTATAGACAGATCTGTAAAGTGTGTGGGTGTCCATGTCACTATAGACTGATTCCATGTTGGGAGGTTGCACTTTATGCTAGAACCACTTTTCTTTCATGCTGAGGCACAGAGAAGAAGCCACAAATAGCTGTGAGGAGAGTTCTTTGAAGTTTTTCAGTGACAAGTGTCTTAAATATTGATTTGTCTAACTTTTAAACATAACCATTCATGATTTGAAAAATGCAAAAAGGGAGCTATCTTTAGTGAGTGCTATGGCCCACTCTTAACTCACAGTTTGATTGGATCTACTCATAACTATTCTGGCTCTTGCTGTTGCTATTAACAACACTGAGGTACACAATGCCTCTTTGCCTTTTATGATCAAGGCAATCATTACTTTTGTGCCCAGTTTCACCCTCAATTAAATTAAGAGGCTGTTTGTCCTGGGTTTAAAAAGCCTATGACTTCCTCTTGGGACTTAATCTCATAAACCACTATGGCCCACTGACATCATCACTTTAAGCCACCAGGCAACACACTGCGTTTCAGGCGAGGTGAAATAGATGCACTTTCTACTCAGTTGTGCTGTGACATAAACATCTGATACTGAGGTGGCATATTGGTATTTTCTTAGTGTTTTCCCTTCCCCCAATAGGAAACAAATTTAGCATTTGGTGGTGTAATTTGTAAAATAACGAAGCTGTTATTTTGTACAAATAAAAAAAAAAAAAAATATTGTGAAATCACAACAAACTGCTCATCCATTGAATTTCTTCTGCTTTTTCAAGGTTGCGCCGGACTTGGAGCAGTTCATCTTTTCCGCTTTAAAAACCCTGGCTAAGAGGCTTTTTAGCTAAGATTGCATTGCTTTCTTTAGATATAGAACTTTGTGACAAATTAGTTTAACACTTTCAGACTTGATTTTAATATGGTAAGTTAGATGGATAGAAAAATAAGAAAATTTGCAAAAGGCAAAAAAAAAAAAAAAAAAAAAAAAATGTTTACCTGTGAGATCTTACTTTGATTGTTTGATATCCTTTTCTGTCAGTTATTTTTCTTTTTTCACTTGTAGCACATACCCTAAAAAGTAGCATATAATATGCCTTTAATTTAGTTCAAATGCATTTTGGGATGAGTTTTCTGTCAAAGATCAATGCAATCCTCCTGATCACTTAGTGTGAATTAGAAAATCTGAGCCAAAGAAAATAATTCATTCCAAAAGCAAACCCCAAAAGTCCATGTCCTTGTTGGACTTGAAAAGATTGATTTTCAAAAGATAATAAAATAATATTTTAGATATTTATCTATAGTTAGTCCTTTTATGGCCGCAGTCACACAACACACAAATTGACTGCATACAATTTTCAAAATATTTTCCTTTTCACCCATTCCCTTACAAAAAAATCCCATGTGATTTTCATGTGATCACATGTGATCACATAATCCACCAACAAATCACATGTCTTCACATGTGATTTTCATGTGATCACATGTGACCACATGTGGAAATGTGTGATTCACATGTGAATCACATGTGATTTTACCACGAAACGTTCCAAAATCACACATATTCATGTGCTTTCGCATGTGATTCACATCATTCACATGTAAAATTTGTGTGAACCACATGTGATCACATGTGAAAGTCACATGTGATTTTCATGGGATTTTTTTGTAAGGGTTTCCATTACTGGTGATACCAATCACGGAGTCAGGTGACTTTTATAAAATATGACAGATATCAGACCAAACTAAGTCTGAACGAATTGCTAATTTCTATTCATTAACTTCGCATCACTAGATTTTCTTACAGCAGGCTGCAGGGAGATAATTAAAACTAATGCATGGTCAAAAAAGGTGACACAAAGCAACTAAAATTGCCCATATGTGAAATGACAAAGGGATAAATTGACCAACATTCACAAATACTGATATGTGGGTGTTTTCCTAGGCGTATAGAGGAAAATCTGCTCTTCAGTCCTTTGTCCCCGTTTCTGCCTGGGTCATCTACCTGGAGGAACTATGTTAACGGTATCTGGGTGACTGGGCTTTCACTCAAAACCTCTTATCCAATGAAACTGAGCCCTGAAATGCTCCTCCCACTGCATGCTTTTCTGTCAGAACTGCATTTCTAAAGTAGACTTCAAAATTCACTGTTATTTTTTATTTATTTTTTTTTCTGCTAAGTGGTTTTATAGGCTGTACAGTGAAACTGTTGGCTGCACCGTTAACTTGCAGCAAGAAGGTGCTGGATTCAATTTCCAGTCAGGGTATGTTCTTGGCATTTCCATGTTCCATATTCTGCATACGTGAGTTCTTCCATTACCTCCAACAGTCCAAAAATATGACTGTTAGGTTAAATGGTCTCTCTAAATTGTCCTTAGGTATGTGTGCATGATTGTTTTTCCAGTGTGTGTGCGTATGTGTGTGTGTGTTTTGTATCCCATTTCTTGCCCAATGACTGCTGGAGATGGGCACCAAAACTCAGCTAAAAATTAAATGTATATGGTGCCATTAGTAATACTTAGCTTTATAAAGAGTGGCTTGCTTGGAGGGTGGTATGTGTCCTATTGACTGTGTTATATCTTTAGGCTGCATTACTGTTGCATAGACATACCACCCCAGACTGGAGGGCAGGCAAGCCAGGGATTACCCTCATGGAACAAAAGACAAAAACACCAACGTGTTTCTGTGATGCTCACAACAAGGGATTAGAGGACTCCCACAGACAGGATTAAAACAATACCTAGCATTTTCTCTGTTGTTCTACACTAATCTATCGCTTCTTATGTTAAGAGATGCTATATTTTATTTGCTTTCTCTCTATGTGTGCAGCATTTTTTCCTAGCCTTCTCATCCCTGCCCTTTAATGGTTAACCTGTGTTTTGGCCTTATCCCTGCTTTGGCAAGATTATGTTGAACCTTCTTAATCCCCAAATTCAACCCTTTACATCTTTCTCTGAACAGTGCTATAATTAGAAAATCGATAAGTTCAGTTTTGAAATCAAATAAATCAAATCAAATCAAACTTTATTTGTATAGCACATTTCAGCAGCAAGGCATTTCAAAGTGCTTTACATCAAATCAAACACAAAAAATACAATGCAACATAGAATCAACAATAAAAACAATATCAAGTCAGATTCTGTCAATAAATTTGCAATTTATTACGTTTTAAATACAACTCTAAACAAGTGGGTTTTTAGTTGAGATTTAAAGGAAGTCAGTGTTTCAGCTGTTTTACAGTTTTCTGGAAGTGTGTTTCAGATTTTTGGTGCATAGATGCTAAATGCCGCTTCTCCTCGTTTGGTTCTGGTTCTGGGGATGCAGAGCAGGCCAGAACCAGAAGACCTGAGAGTTCTGGAAGGTTGATACAATGTATTGTGATGCTAAACCATTCAGTGATTTATAGACTAACAACAGTATTTTAAAGTCTATTCTTTGAGCTACAGGGAGCCAGTGGAGAGACTTTAAAACTGGTATTATGTGCTCTATCTTCCTGGTTTCAGTGAGAACGCGAGCAGCAGCATTCTGGATCAGCTGCAGCTGTTTGATTGATTTGTTGGACAGACCTGTGAAGATGCCGTTACAATAATCAATACGACTGAAGATAAACGCATGGATGAGTTTCTCTAGATCTGGCTGAGACATTAGTCTCTGGAAAGTGGGCATACTTTTAATGAATCCAATAATTTCATTAAATAGGTCATCTGGAGTTTAAAAAACTTAACAGCAAGTCATGATGTAATGGAATGATGGTCTCATAATGACATTTATGGGAACATATTTTTTGACTTTTGGAGACTTTACATTTCTTAAAGGTGAACTTGGTTGGGCAGCTAAACCTGGGTTCTCATTTATAAACATGGCATACGCACAAACAGGGCTTGAAATTGGCGTAAATCACTTTCTACCCAAAGGTTGTAATCTATAAAACAGCAAACTTGACGGGAGAATGCACATCCTTTTGTGCAAACTCTGTCCCATTTGTGTGCTCATTTTGGAAATGGGAACCTGGCGAAACAAATTGTGATGTGGAGAATTGAAGCTACTCTGCATCAATTCCTCTGACATAAAATTTCCCTTTATATCAAGCTCTAAGCTTAGATTGATTTGTCAATAAGCATTCAAAAAAGGGGTGTTAGTTTTCCCCTGGTGAGCCTTAGCCACAGGATCTTAAGAGGTCTGTAAGTCAACTTAAATCTTAAATCAAAGTCAGCACAATATTTTATGCAAAAAAACTCTTTACCCCTCTAAATCCTTTTGAAATTTAAAGCTGCAACAATCAAAAGCTTTAATAATCAGGTGTACACCAAACT
Organism: Gambusia affinis; assembly: GCF_019740435.1. Classification (NCBI taxonomy): domain Eukaryota; kingdom Metazoa; phylum Chordata; class Actinopteri; order Cyprinodontiformes; family Poeciliidae; genus Gambusia; species Gambusia affinis. The sequence goes on along the minus strand of NC_057871.1, from coordinate 18,257,625 downwards.
AAACGTTTAGGTATAAACAAGGCAAATAACCTTTCAAAAAGATGAGAAATGATGCTTTCGCATGCATCTGATGTAACATCTTAAGTGTAATTTTAGAGTTAGGCTAAACTTAAGAAATTTCCTCATTAATTCATAAGTAAAAAAAAAATTATATATATATATATATATATATATATATATATATATAAGATTTGTCTCTTCGAGTCAAAGAAGAAAGCACTTTATTACTTACTAGAAAGAATGACAAAAATGAATTGGCTTTGAGGTTCTGTTCTAAAGTTGTTGATTATCTCACCATGGTGACAGACTCCCTCAAAATACATGGTTCATGGACTTTTTACCCAATTTGTCATACGGATTAGGGGATTTAGTCAATATTCACTGAATATATTTGTTGCAAAAAATGAAGTGGGGACAAGAGCCATGTTTGTCGTTTCCTGAAGTTGGGTGCAAATGCAATTAGCAAATAAAAAGATTGAGTGATAGAGTTACAATCGCTGTGACAACCCGAGATGACGGAGGATGTTGACACAGCTGATATGTGGGGATGAGACGACTGGGCTGTGACCACACTGATTGGTCTGATGTAATTGGAATGTTGACAAAAATAAACACTGGTTGTTGAGGGCACAAATTATTCTAAACGCTAGCCTGCCAGGCAAAAGCAATCATACCCAAACAAGCCTCAGACCTATCAGTAATCACCTTTTACTCACTGAACAAAACAACACCAAAAACAGAGATGTTTACACATAGATAAGGCCCTCATTTCAAATCCCAGCCAAAAAAATACAAGAGCTTTATTCATGGGTGTGATTACAAGGGGGAAATAACAGCAAGTGTAATCAGAAAAAGAGTAACCTCCAAGGCAGGTGTAATCAAACACAGAGTGCCTGGAGGGCAACAGCAGCAATAATCAAATACACACTGTCATCGGTGCTTGTTCATCAGGCTATGGAGGGATAATAATATGATGAGGATGAAGAGATTCTTCTACTCAGGAGCTGGTGGGGAGAAGCAGGGTCACAAGAGAACCACACGTTGGGAGTTGCTCAGGGTGCTTTTTGACTGCAAAGACGTAAGATGCAGTATAATTTTCTGACAAGAAAGGGCAATAAATAAGCGAATAATAAGATATCTGCCAATTACATCCTGAAAGGATTTTATTTGTAACCAACCGTGGCTGACACCCAGTTATAATTCTTAAATCTGCATATCTCTCCACTAAACTGTCATTCATTTGTCTATTTTTTGACCTTCAAATCTATCATTCACTGCCATGGCGTACAGCATCTCTGGATTGACACGTCTGATGAGCCGTGGGGGGCTTACGCTGCTGTCAAACAGACTCTTTGTGACAACCCGACACTTGTGGGTATGTTCAGTCTCAAAGACCCGTGAAAGGAGAACACCAGTGCAGAAGAGAATTGATGCTGAAACACTGTCTTCACTTTGTTTTAGTTACTTTTTCATAATTTGCATTGTGATTCGGATAAAACAGACTTTTTTTAGTCCTCGGGACCATTTGCTTTTATCACACAGAAAAGCATGTTTTATTAACAGTGCCATAACTCTTCTATCATCCCCATCAGCTACTGGTGTCTTGGTCTTCTCCCAAATCTTCCTGACCTTCCTCAAATAAACCTATCAGCTGTAATCAAGACCAATCTCATCCTTTCTCCTACATTTACTCTGACATATACACACAAAGTGCAAGGCACACACACTCATAAAAGCAGTGTCAACCTTTCATGCAGGTATTTTCTCTCCCTCATGGACTTTTAGGCAGGGACACTCTGTGCCAAATTACTCTGTGCTATCAGTTGCAACTCCTAAGACTTGCTTGTCTCTCTTCCAAAGATCATACCTGCTTATACTGATAAACTGCATGGTGATCAAATGTTCTCAATGGACAACCTAACAAGGCATCCTCATCAGTTTAAAGGGCAAGTAAATTTTAGATCTTTTCTAACATAATAAAGCCTTTGTAATCACACTCAAAACATCCATATGGACAAAAACTCGGCAAATCTTACCACCCTTCCTTGAAGCCTGTCCCTGTGGCTCTAATGACAGAACAAACACAGTTTTTTCAAGGGAAAAAGATAATTTCAATCAGACTATATGGCATGAACAAGTGGCCACTCATTTGCAGTACAAAAATGAATAAGATGATTACTTTTGTAACAAAGACGACATACGCAAGAAATGTGAGCAAGTTCAGTGGGATTAACTACAAGTGAAGAGCCTGGATCTCTTCTAACCCATCTAAAACAGGCTCACTATTATTATTGATGGTGAAACAAAGTGGAATCTTATATTTAAGAGAGGGAAATATTCAAACTAAGGATAAAAGGGCATGACACAGTTCAAAGCAAAGCTAAGACTGCAGGTGTTGTCTGACAGCATTAAATTTACTAGGTGTGATGGTTTCTTTTGCAGTAAGTTTTTACTTTTTGCGCATCCTTTTGCAATACAAAATGTCAGTGTTAATGTAAGTACCGCTAACATAAATATTAAAGTGTAAATGAGCATGCTATGGTTGACCACCACATGAGAAGAACTAGTTGTGTAGTAAACATAGCATAACTAACAGTGGCTACCATCTTTGAATTAGCAGAGTTCTGAGGTGTAGCATTTGCATCAGCAGCTGGAATTACGGAGACACAATTTAGCACATTTATAGGAATTAAACATACATGTAAAGCAGGTTGGTGAGAAGCAAGATGACCCAGATACAATGGAATAAGCTCACGTTGCAATCAATCTTACAAAGCATCACCTGAAAACAGTTCAGCAACACAAACAAAGCAAAATAAGACACAAATAAACAATTTGAATATTGTTCATTTATTCTTCACAATCTTTCTCTTTCTAGACACAGCAGTCATTATGACCAGTTATAGTGAGCAGAGCAGCTCATCTGTTGGGTCTGTGAGTTCTGCTGGACTGATGATCAAAGAAGACATGGTGGGTTCTCTTGGTCTAGAAGCTGGGCAAGTGTCTGCTTGGACTGCTGCCAGCATCAGTTGTGTGGAGCTGTAGTTTCAATGCAGTGTTCTTCAGGTAGTGGCAAAAAAATTGTTCAACATAATTAGTCACAACCCATCTGTTCCTGGAAAAGCTTTTAATAAGATTCCCTTATACTAAATGTCAGATTGCTAGTCTTATTGTCGGCTGAACATTGGGAACACAAATAGAAGGCTGCACAATAGTGTGAATCCAAGGTTTCTTCCAAAATGCAGTTTTGTACTTAGCCTTGAAGGCATTCACGTGCATGTCCTCCCCAATGCAACCTGTGGAGAGTTGCAAGCAATGAGAAACAAGTTTGTTGCTCGCCAAGTTTTGCTGCTCTATGACAATGATCCTCATATCCAGGCCTCGAGGGCCGGTATCCTGCAGGTTTTACACCAAGTTCCAAATTGTTATGCAAATTTGATTTAAGTGTCATACAGATTACATTTTTGTTGTGGTATTAAATTTATAGATGGTATTGTGTGTCAGGGCTCTTTGAATCACTATAATTAATTTCAGAGAGCTGGGTTGATTAGTTTGTCTGGTGAGCTCAATTAAAGGAAATCTACTTAAGAAGGATGTTCCACATTATTAAGCAGGCCACAGGTTTCAAGCAATATGGGAAAGAGAAAGGATCTCTGCTAATGAAAATCATCTGATAGTGTAGTGCTGTATGACAAGGTATGAAAACATCAGATATTTAACAAAAACTGAAGTGCTATCTTCATACAGTGAAAAGATTTGTGGCTGATTCAGAACAAAGATGGGTTTATACAGATAAAGACATAATGAGGAAGGTTTCTTTTAGACAAATTTATCAGATTAAGAGAGCATCTGTTAAAATGCCCTTACAAAGCAGCAAACAGTTATTTGAAGCTGCTGCCTCTGAAGCCTCAAGGTGGAGGATCCTCCAGAGGCTTGTGGTGCATGAACCTACTATTGGGCCCCTAACAAGAGCTCACAAGCAGAAACGGTTGCAGTCGGCCCAGCCGAACATGAAGATTAATTTTCAAACAGACTTGTTCACTGATGTCTGCTGTGCAACCCTGGATGGTCCAAATGAACGGAGTAGTGGATTGGTAGTGGATGGTCACCACGTCCCAACACAGCAGAGACGTCAGCAAGGAGGTGGTGGAGTAATTTTTTGGGCTGAAATCATGGGGAGAGAATCATTGGTCGGCCCCTTCAGAGTCCCTGAAGGTGTGAAAATGACCTCAGTAAAGTATATGGACTTTCTGCCTGATCACTTTCTTTCATGGTTCAGAAACAAGAGCCGTATCTTATGTAGCAAAATCATCTTCATGCATGACAATGCACCATCTCATGCTGCAAGGAATACCTGTCATTGGCTGCTATGGACATGAAAGGTGAGAAACTCATGGTCTGCTAACCATCTTCCTCTGACCTCAACCCTATTGAGAACCTTTGGAGTTTCCTCAAGCAGAAGATCTAAGAATGCAGTTCATATCAAAACAGCTCTGGGAAGGTATTCTGACATCCTGCAAAGAAATTCAAACAGAAACTTTCCACAAACTCACAAGTTCAGTGGATGCAATAATTGTGCTGTGATATCAAAGAAGGTTCCTATGTTAACATGTAACTCTGTCTGTTAAGATGTTTTTGATTGAAATAGCTTTTGATTTTAGTACATGTGATACTGCACATTCAAAGAATGACCGTTTGCAGTTCTTTATAATCCATAAAATGTTTAGAAAATCTGCTGTGCATAATAATATGGAACATTGCATTTTAAGTTTTTTATTTTTGAAAAAAATACTGTTCTCATGGGGAGCTTTGTACAGTAAATCTTATACTGAACAAAGCATAACATTATACTGACCATCATTTGTATTGACCATGTAAGAAAACCTGAGAAGATATCACTTGCATAATAATTTGGAACACGGTGTAGCTGTGTAGTTTGTGTTAGTTTCTTTTATACTCTGCTTATATTTCAGTCATTTTTGTCCCGCCCATTATTGGGGCCAGCAAAGGCTCAATACAATTAAAAACTAAAACTAAAAACGATGACAATGGAAATAAACTTAGCCGCACATTTATTTCCTTATGCCAAAGCATCTATAATCTGTCTTCAGTCTGGTCTGTAACCATTTTCTATTAATTTATATAGTGATTTATACTTATTTACATGAGTAGGCTTTTTATCAATTACTGTTCATCATTGAAGTCAGAGTTCAGTGAGTTCTCTGTCAACATGTTATGGTGAGTAATAATTAGCTTAACAAGCATGCCGATATACGGGTAGGAAAGCGATAACCAGCAAAATATTTAATGCTTATTTAAACATATTGAGCAGCTGCCTTTGCAAAATCCCAAAAAGTCTTAAAGCTTTTGTAGCAGATTAAATTCAAAATTTCCTTTAGAGAAGAGTGGACCCACTGACGCATGATGTTCCTCAGAAGCAGTGGTGGATCAAGCACTCAGATCAATTAATTATGTATAGAGGGTCAATCCAGCAAAGGCAAGAAAATAATTAGAAAGGGAAAAAAAACTCTTTAGAAAAAGCCTTATCTCAAAAACATTAAGTTTTAGTGACAAAATTTAGTAAAAACAATGTTTTATTCTTCTTCTTTACTTGACATCACATTTATAAATCTTAGTCAATAGTCACCTTTATAGTCCCTCTAGTCCCCTCTAGGGGAAATTCTTGTTCTTTTGGCATATGGTCTGTTTCTACTTGAGACTCTCAGAATGAGATTCTCACAGATTGCTAACCCTGAGGAAAGATGCCATAATTTCAAGATGTTTGGAAAAAATGATTAAAATAATAAATATATTGCATTTTTACATATAGGAAAAGCAATGATTATTCTCAGTATGACTATAATAATAATGTACCATACAGAGTATTTCAGCTATAATAATGTAACAAACATCATTTATTGACTGTTATTTTGATCTTAAACACAATTATGGATGAAATTATAGACTTAAGAAATATTATCAACAACTTCAATTCAATAATACTTTTAAGTGCTTGTTGGACATACAATTGTAACTTTTACCATTCTGATTAACAATGTGTTATCAGATGATGCTAGTTGACTTTAAAATTAAATAGCCAGCCTGCTGCCCACTGCTTTATACACATCCTGACACAATAGTCTGCAGTGGGAAGTATATATTAGCTTTCTTTTAGCTAGTGTGCACAGTGACGTAAAGGGGAAAAGCAATCCCGTGTTACATTATAGTCAAAAGAGGCGAAGAAAAACCTGTGGTCGCTCCTACATGAAATAGTATCCATGTGAGAGAAATTTGGGGGGAGAAGAGGATTTTGAAAACACAACCTTTTAAAACTTTGGGATTACTTGACATAGGAAAAAATTAACCATGGAAATTTAAGTATCTGGGACCATGCTGAAAGAAGTGGTATTCCCATGTATTCAGTGCATTTCCAATTTTGTCAGATTCACAGATAAATGCTAACAATAAGCTTTTTTCCCCCCCATTTTTGCATTGATTACTGGAAGAAAACCAAGAACTGTAGTAGTAAAACACTCTGTTGTTTAGAACATAAAAACAGTTTAAAGCACAATTAGAAGAAATATTTTGAATGAATATTAGGTGATATAGATGAGGTACGTATTTTTAAAAACCTGCAGATACAACTTGTCTTTTTATAACTCCGGTCCTCTGTGTCTCATAAAAAACGCTCATATTTACACATCTTAACATGAACTGTATCTCCCAGGAGCATTCTGCTTGCTGCTCCCCCTCAATCCCAAGGCTAGATTATCTTAGAAACAGAAGGGGGTGGGGGTACATGCACTGAAGAGAGTGCAAAGGGAGCTTGGTTTTTGTCAGTGGGTCACATGGTGGCAGCATGGTTAACTAGCTAATATGATTAAATTTAGCAGAGGCATAAGTCACATTGTCAGCCCACATCAAAGTCTACCCGCTACTGTGAGAGCAAAACTGTCCCTTTGTGCAAACCAGAAATGAGAACAGGAGGGCCAGAGGAAAGAAAGAGCAATGTTTCAAACATAAAAACAGACACTTAACACAGAGAAACATGATGCAATAATGAAGCAAGGGAGGGGGAAGACGTGCTAGCTTAACCTGTCGAGTGAAATATGTGACCTGAAAGTAGCAGTTAATAGCAAATCTATGTTTTTATGTACAAATGAAGGGCTATTGACAAGTACTTATAGTGTCAAGTATGAATACACCCTGCTGACCTTGCATTTGATTATCTGCTGAGGGACTCAGAGTTAGAGGGCTCAGTTCTCAGCTGGTTTATTGCAAGGCCTGAAACATCTAAATTGACTTCAGCGTCGACTAAACCAATTGACCCAGAGTCTGCCTCAGACGCAGTGGCAGATAAAGTATTCAGAAGGTTTATTCAAGCTTACTCATTGATACCTGAGTGAATTTAAGTATTTTAATAACATGTAGTTAGGCAAGCTTTGTTTTTTATATATATACATATAATAAAATCTGAAGTCAGAACACTTGTAACTGAGAAAAGTGTGTAGTTAAATTATAGTTACTCTTGGAATTGTTCATCGGAGCCCGAAATTCATTTCTTAAAATTGAATGGGGAATTCTCCCTTTACAGGCTTCGTACTGTTGAGATTTAACAACTTGGTTGTGATGCCAGGGCAGCGGGGAGACGGTTTTATATTCTCTAATATGTTGTCCCTTTCTGCCTTCCAAGTTATCCTTGCAGCTCTGCCACCTGATCGGTTTCCTCTACTTCATCTCTTCCACTTAATAACAGTTAAAAGAAAAACTTTTTTGCAAGCTTGAAAAACTATTCAGGAAGAACTGGTATGGCTTGCAAGATTAATTATAGATCTTGTCACATTTTTACTTCATTTGAAGACATTTATTACTTGCGCCTTTAAATCTTTTTCTCTACTGGTTATCCACTGCATCTGTTGCTCTCATTTTTTTTAAGGTTTTATGATCTATTCTTTTTTTCCTGTTTTCATCCTTTCCAGCTGTATCTTTCTCCATATGGATGCCTGTTAGGAACAACTACATTGTATTTAGTGAACAACTGAAAACGTTAATTTAACAGCGCTTCCTCAAAAAAGAAGGATTTGTTCTTTGAGAAGATACAAAACCAACTCATGTAATGTGGAAGAAGAAAGGGCATCATCCAATTCTGCATGTATGTGTGAGAATATTAGTAACAATAAAAATGTAAGATCCATATTAAAAGATGGTTAACAGATTGCTGGGTGGCTCAGTTGGTGGAGCATGCACACCATGTGGGGAGGTTGTAGTCCTCAGCGTCCTGGGTTTGCTTACCAGTCTGGAACCATTTGCTACAAGATTCACCCTCTCTCTTGTCCCTATTTCCTGGCCATTTATTTTACAATAAAGGCAACTAGAGCCTGAAAAAATCTTATTTTAAGACAGAAGAGATGGGTAACACTTATAGAACCACATGGCAGAAACCCTTTTAGTAAAATGGAGAGTATTACATACAAAGTTATTAATTTAGGCCTAGTCCACCGTTAGCTGGGTGTTTTATACGATATATTAATTTCTATAAAGTAATCTCACCCACACCTGAATGGTTTACGAAAAGTGTTCATCCACACAAATCCGTTGATTTACACAACTGAATGATGTTTTAAACATGCCAAACCCATAGGGGGCAGTGCAAGACAAAGCTAAACCCTTTGCAATACAGGGTTTTACAATCCCTCAACATAACCACAATTTCCTGTTAGGAATTAAACATGGTACCATGAGATTCATTTGTGTGGGCAGATAGAGAGGTTGAACTGCGTTTCAATTCCATGTTATAATATAAAGTTAATGAAACACAAGACAATGTTGACTCAGAATTATGTTAAAGCAAGTATGTGGATGCATGTGGGAGTTGAACTGCATTGTGCCTCGATTGTAAAACAGCTGACCCCCAAGCGGTCCTTCTCCCTTGAATTTTAACATATTGGAGAAAGTTTGTCTTACAAAAAAACAAGTAAAACGTGCCTGAACAAACATACAAATCCAGCACCTCTGTGAATCAGTACAAATCAGAAAGGTGCTTATTTGTACAAACAGTTACAAACAGTAACTGTGGGAAGAGACATCAGCACCACATTATTTGTTGCAGACTGTCATGCATTTATCTCTAAATTTCTGGTTTAGAGATAAACCAGAAATTTATCTCTAAATAAATTTCTGCAAAAAAAGGAGAATGTGCAAATCTTCACTTTGGCCGGAGTTTTCATTATTAATCATTTTTAGAACTTTTAAGTCTAGGTTACATGTGGATGAAAGGCTAAATTGCATAAAAAACGGTTTATCAGATATCTGGCCATGTGTGGACAAGACCTTCCTTACAGTCAAAAAGACAAAATGATGAAAATGGGTTTCTCTTTTGAGTGGCTCTTTGAAGGGACCATATTCAGTAGATATAACTCCCTTCAATGAGTGCTAAATCCCATCTGTTTTCATCACATAGCAATTTGAACTTTACAGTATCAGCCACCTGTGATAGATACAAATGTGTTAAAAGATAATTCAAATACAGCCAAATGTGATTAGCTGCATCCCTTTGTTTAAGTAATTACATTGCCAATAAATTTAAATGGATTTGTCACTCTCCGAGAGTGGCACTGCGTTAGAAGGAGGTGAGGCAACGCAACAAGATTTGGTGGAATAAGTTTTATTGGTGCTGCAGGTCACCAATACACCGACACCCATTTCTCTCTGCAAAGCACAGCAGCTGGCTTTATCTTTTGGCCACTTCCACCCACACCAGGTGAAGGGGTGACAAAACAACAATCAATTATTTACACACCCAACACAAAATAAATGGTACAAATAAATATTTACATGCATGCAAATTAGAAACAACTAATCCTAAAGTCAATCAAGAAATTAAATCAAACTTAATAAAACTTCAGAGCATCACCCTTCTTGGCTCACATGGTATGCTCCACCCTTCCAAGGAGACACACCAGGAAGGTAAAACCCAATTAACACAACACACAACTGAAATACAGAAATGAAACAAAAAGTATCTGTTCTATAAATAAATATCAATTAATAGGGATGGAGCCCCTGGTCTCCATCACAGGATTAATTTATAACTCTAACCAGTTAAAATTTAAAGAAATCTAACCAACTCTGTTAATAAAGTAGTATAAGGCCACCAGAGCCAGTGTGTTGCTACCTTACAGAGATTCAGGAAAAATTAGAGTGTCACACTTTGTGAGAAAAATAATGCTTTAAATTCAAGAAGAAAGGGTTTAGAGGTGCTTCAGAAGGTTTGTGGTCATGCATCAGTTTGGACAAACTGGGGCCAGTCACTGGCATTTAAGATAATCTACATGGGTTAGATTCCTGTCTGCATATGATGTCTTGCTATGCCTTTCCAAATTACTCGACCAGGGGCTTACAGAAACTTGAGCAACCCTGTCATTTAAGGAAACCTTAGACAAGAGGTTCTCTGGAGAATGTGTTAAGCTACTGCACCAAAGTCCTGTGAGAGGTCAAGTATGCATGATACCAGTCTTTTTTTTTTCCTTTTTTTTCTCTGAAGAGTTTTTGCGGCGCTAGTGGCTTGTATCTTTTGCGACAGTAGGCAGACAGGAAAGAGGGTGAGGAGAGGGGGGGAAGACATGCGGCAAGGATCGCCGGGTCCGGGAGTCGAACCCGTGACGTCCCGTCAAGGACAAAGGCCTCCAAACGTGCTAACCTCCTGCGCCACCACAGCACGCCCCATGATACCAGTCTTGAAAGAATTAGCAAATACCACCTGCATGGCGGTCCAGAAAGGAGAGAAGCCTCAAGACCAATTGAACTCCATCGCAGTAGCCAAACTGTTGAGGCAGCCTGTGAGCAGAATGTGTATCTGGGAAGACACCAGATGTTGCCTGAGCACATTGTCACAACATTCTGGTCTTAGTTTTAACATCAAATTTGTCTAAGCAAGCATTGCTTTTGGAATTCAGTCCTCTGGCAAGACTGAAATGAGGAGGAGGCTGATAAGTGAAGAAAGGTGCAATACCTACAGCCTCTTGAGGTTTTCTTAAGGAATGGGTCAAGGGCTGACTGTGAACTCACTGGGGAGCCTCCAGGGGTTTTTCTAGGGTAGTCTCTGCACAGCACACGAAGGCTCATTGATATCAGAGCAATAAAGGCAGTTGTGAATCCCAAGGGGAATAAAAAAAGTATAATATGCTGTTTGCACACAGCCAGGGTTCTGATAATCCATGCCTGGGTCATGCAAGTGAGGGTGTCTGTGATGTGTCCAAGCTACTTGGATGATGTTTTTCTTTACCATTTATATAAAAAAATTCCTCATGTCTTTACCTATTAAGTGAAGCACAACCTATAAGCCACCACAAATCTTTTCAGAGGGAAATTAGCTGTGAAAAGGTTCCAACCTTTCTCAATTTAAAATAATCACATTGTTAGATCATCACAAAGAAGATTTACTTGTTCATATGGGTTAGATTTTCCTACAAAATTATTCAGTTTATCTTACCAGAAGAATGTCTGTTTCATTTAGTTCTTAGCAACTTCTCTGCAGATTTAAATTGATGTAAATAATTATAATCAATGCTGCTTGAGTATACAAGTATAACATTATCACACACACAAATGCGCAGTCCTTTAGTGTATAGGTACATGAGCTGGAGCTTGAGCAAACACTATTAAGTCATTTTATTTAAGCTAAAAGTGAAAGTAATGTGAACACAGTATTTCAAACTAATTTAGCTCAACAGCAAGGCAGGAGTCGAAAGGAACAAGACTTTCTTTCACAACAGGTGCTCAGAATGTTTAGGCTACAGCCTGGCCATTATGTTTTGTTAGCATCTCCTAATCTAAAATGATAGTGTATTTTACAGTACATATACACTGCCTGTAAGGTTCTCCGACATTTCTTCAGCAAGACAAGTTTCTTTGTTCATGGCTCATTAACATACCGCAGAGGCTGCCAGAAGTTGACTTCAATAATATTTAAAACTGGCTGTAAGCTGTTTGGCTGTACATACTGTGCAATTCCAAAGCCGAGCAGTCTGCAACGGACTTGCATTTTCAAAGCGAATTCATTAGTTTGACAGAATCTTTGCTACTGGTAATATACTTGTTTGAATAGATTAATGTTCTAAAAAGGTTTTAGATTAGAACATGAAGTAAAAGTTTTGTGGCAGTCATGAATCAATATCAGGACTTTGACAAAATTATGTTAACTTGCAGTTGGATTACAAGCTTATACAATATAACACAATACCCAAATATGAATCAAGCAGCAAACAATAGATTTCATCAATAATAGTTATCAAATATAAGTCAAATGCATTAAGTTAGTGTTATCAAAGGCAATTCGAAACAAGTTGGATTTTATTCTTGCTTTAAGACTGTGTTTCAACATCTGGTCTGGATAATTGCTGCAACAACAGGTTTCTAATGTATTTTGATGTTAAGCCGTTAAATCACTGTTTTAAAAACTAACAAAAGTATTTTAAAGCCAATTGTCTGAGCTACAGATAGCCAGTGGAGTGATGTGTTTCTATTTACCAAGATTTAGTAAGAACACAAGCAGTAGCATTCTAGATCAAATGCAGTTGTATGATGCAATTTTTTGGCAGGCACTGTTAGTCCTAGAAATGTTCTCTTCAGGTGGTAGAAGACTAACTGTAATTTTCTTCAGAAAATTACAAAGTTAAGAGAACTCTGAACCTTCTCTGGAGGTTCAGACTGAATCCATTGCTATACCCAGATTTTAGATCTTATCAGTAGTTCCTACCTGTAATAGTTGAAGTTTTATGCTGACTCTTAATTGTTCCTCTTCAGGTCCAAAGATAATAATTTCAATTTTGTTTCTGTTCAGCTCAAAAAAGTTGATACAGATATGTTTTGTTGTAAGCATCTGTTTAGTGCTTGTACGGGTTCAGTGTCACCTGGTGACATCATAACGTAAAGTTTTATATTGTATGCATAGCTATAGCTATTAATCGTGTTGTTTCTTTAGAGTTTGAATGTAATGAAATATATTTCCTTAATATATGTCATGATTTCAGCATGACGTCAGCTTTGCAGAAATTGTGTACAGCTGACATTAGATAATTTTCCTAAATTATCTGAAACAAATGTGTTGAAGCAGGAAAATTTCTAAAACATTGGAGCAGGTTGTTGTAAGGACTAGGCTAGGAAACCCTAATTTGAAGTAGTATGGTATTGTACTTGCTTTGTCTTCTACGCATGTTTTGAGGTTTGTCTGTAATATAGAAAAATAAACTTTTCTAGCATTAGTTTTCCTTGTTAATCTATAAAGAAACTTCCAAATGCTTCACAAAACACCTCTACCAAAATAAATTCAAACCATGGTGTCTTATGGTCAGCTACTACACACCATGGAACTATGTGTGACTTTCAGAACCAGCGTTTGGGATAATATTTCCAGTAGGTCACTATTTATAATTTTCCTAATGCTAATGTGGGTTTGTTCTTCCGTCCTCTCCAAACACCATGTGAAGGGCATAAAGGACTGCTAGCCTGGACCTCATTATAACAATATGTGAGATACCTTTTACAGTTGTCAGTGTGAGGGGTAAATCTGGCTGTATAGGCCCTTCTGGCAGGAGCCTTGTCACATCAATGACCAGTGCCTCTTTCTGACTTACTGTCGCCAATGGTTACAGTCTGATTCTAATCTGTGTCCAATCCCCTCTGTGCTGAGATAATTAAAACACCACCATTGCACATTACAGCACTTGCTCTGTTAAGTTTGTCTTTACTTCTTGCAGTTATTTTTTTGCCCCTATCTCACAGGTATTACTGTGTTCACTTACTGCCACCCGTTAATGTAACATGATGTTTGCAATAGCAGTAATCCAGAAAAAAACAATGACTTTTTCCCTCTCCATTTTCAAGTCTTTTGAGATAATTACAGTGTTTACCAGCCAATTGTCAAATCATATACCTGACATTTTAGGGCTTAGTCAGTTAAGGGACTCTTTAACTGTTGGGGAATCTTATTATTGTTTGCAGTAAGCCTCACTGATTATGAAATCACAGTGGAATATACAAAAGTGTTCATTAGAATGTCAGTAAATGTTAATTGCATCCGGAGGGAAGATATATATTGAAGATGGGCTGAAAATACTTCAAATTCAGTCCATAAAACAATGACATATTCCTGACAGAGCTCATAACCAACACTGTATATCAATTTATTGATCCATCGATAGCCCACTCCATATGCTGCTTCAATTTACTAGATTGTACATCACCCTCGTGCACAAAAGGTATCAGTCAGGTTCACAGGCGCAAACACTTACACACACACTTTGTATGGCTGCTGTGCACCCGCACACAGATGAATTGAGAAGCATATTTCACATGGGGAAGGGAAAAATGCTCTATAACAAAAATGTCAAGGTGTTTTAAGGAAGAAATATGCTTTGGCACATAACAGCAATTGATGAAATGTGACCTTGAGCTCTTCTCTTTTTTTGTTTTTGCTGCACCAGAATAATAAATAGTAAAAAACAAATTGAGAAAGCATGGAGTCATTTTAATGGTTATTAAAAATGTGATACCAAGGGAAAGGATTAAAAATTACTTTTAAATATGACAGTGCGCTAACTTCATAGCTTTGAACTATCTAACTGCCTTTGGAGATCATTCTTTGTTTATAATAACTCTTACTAATTACTTTCCAGGATCAATAAAACAGGGGAATTGAAACAAAATGTTCGCTTTGTACAATTTATTGTGCTTACGAGTGTTTGTGTGCTATGTTGGACAAAGAACTGAGAATTTGTTACAAAGTTTTGACAGAGAATGTAGCAATTGACCAATTATAGCATTTTTGGGATTGAACAAGTATTTGATCAAAGATAGATTTTTGAAGACACTTGAAACTGTTCCAAATCTTTACAATCAAAATTCATGTTTGCTGTTTACCTTGTTTAACTTTGTCTTCAGTCAAATACAGTTGTAGCATTTAGTTGGCCTTAGAACCAGCAAATGTTGAAAAGCATATCCTCTTCAATTATGAACTCAGTAAAAATGCAGTGAAGAGGTGTAAAATGTGCCCATTTACAGAACTATGCAGCAATTGAATTTCAGTAGAAGAGGGCTCTGCAATTCCAGGAATCAAAGGCTGATGTCCTAAACTTTTAGAGGTGTTTGTGGTTCAGCACACCTGGATCAAAAAGCTGAATTACCTCCTCAGTAAGCAGTCAAGTTCTTCAGATTCCTTCTAATGACCTCAATATTTCACCCAAGTAAAGGAACACATCTAAAAGTTGGAGACTGACACTCGAGGACTGGAGTTACAGTCGCCTGCATTAGTCCCACCTAATAACTGAGAATGTTGAAGTTATTGCACTATCAATGAATAGGGTTGTGGTGTTTAAATGAGGATCCTCTATCAAATTGAAAATCTAATGCTTTGTAATCTGTGAGTTACTAGAATATATGCCAATAAATGGTTTCATGAATCACCCAAGGTAACTTGTTGATAGTTTCTGAACTCAAATCAATACAAGTGTTTGCTAAATGACCCCCGTTGTCCCCACTGTGCCAGCCTGAAAACTCAATGTATTTGATTAACTGGAGCAAAAAAATCAACCAAAAAAAAAACCCACTTTGTAAGCCAAGACACAAAAAGTTGATAAACTGTCATTCAGGTAAAGTGAAAGCAATCCAGCATTTACAGATTTATTTTTGTTTTCATTCATTAAATATTATCAAAAATGACATGTGCTCACTTCTGAAGATCAATACATCACAACAATATAGTGAAGTTAAAACTTTTGATTAATGCCTTCTTTACTTTTTTAATATTTCCAAACCTACACAGCATCCTAAGTCTCATTACATTCAAGGATCATGAATGTAATGAGATATTGATACATGTCTCATTTTTTTATATATTCAGCCTCACTATCTGGTTAGTCTCTTCTTTTAACATCATCCTTCTCCATTTTACTGCATGCAGTGTAATATCTCCACTATCAGTTACACTGACATATGACTCCTCCCATGTACCAATCCATTTTGTCTGACCTCCATTTCTCACTCTCTTCCTTTTTCTGTGTTTGCTACTTATGTCAGGTGTTTCATCGCCTCTATGTACCTCTTGTCCAATAACTCTACTACTTGACCTCTCTGGTGTCCTTCCTTGGATTTTTTCTTGGCTTTTTCCACAGAATAAGCCATCTTTTCTGAAACTCCAATACCTCCATTTCTTTCTATACTTCACCCCGCTGGTTCCCCTTCTCTCCACATCCAGCTGTCCCCCTCAAATTCATCTAGTTTCCTTCCCCCACAAGAGGAGGGTGCTAGCTCATGAAACAGTCATCAGTTGTGCATAGCTCTTAATAACAGCTAATCTGTTTAAGCAGCCACCAAAAAGGTCATGGCTTTGGCTAGTGAGGAAAAGAGGGAGGGAAAGTGAACGATGTTAAATAGAGGATTTTGAGAAAAGAATGAAAGGCCCAGAGAAGAAAAATAGGGAATGAGGTGCAGATGGTGAAGGTTAATTTTCCTCAACATATCTCATTTTCTTATATGAAGTTACCAAAATAAGCATTCTGACTGTGAAAACGACATGCAATGATGGAACAGATTTGAGTTGAGAGTGCTATTCTTTGGTACAAGATCTCATCTGTATTCTCGTGAATCCAGTTGTGGTTCAATAGGAAAGTGATTTGTGAACACTCATGGCCATCAGATCCTATTATGGCTCGTGCAAATTATATCATAATGACTGCGAGAAGACATGCAATGGCAAAATCAATCATAGATCTATGCACTTATTGAGAAGCCATCAGAGGAGGTAGGAAAGCAGGGGGAGGAGGATCGATACAGTATAGCAACAGTGAAACACATTCTACGGGAAGTTGGCAGAGGACTGGTTAGGCACCTAAAATGCTGAAGACAGAGGACGAACAAAAGCACAGCTTATGATGAGAAGGACGTTTACTGTGACAACAGGCTAAATCAATATCACCAAAATAAAATGGCTCAGTGTTTGTAGATTGATTGGTTGTCTGTGCTTGTGTAACAGGTTCTGTTTCTTATAAAATAATTAGCAACGCAATGAATGACATTTAGCATAATGATACGCAGAGCCACCAAACTACCTGTTAAAAATACCTGACAGAAGAGTAACTATGGCTAAAAGTTTAATGAACGTGATCAATGGAGAGGATGGTAAATTAAGACTCTGTCCTAAAAATTACTTTTTACAAACATTAAAAAAAAGTTGATATTTGCTATTCTTACGTTGAACTGATGATAAAGTAACTTGCACACTGACCTTATAAAGAGCAGTTATTTGACTATGGTCATACCTAAAACTGAATCCTCCATTGCAGAAGCCTAATTACCTCTAAACTGTTTTCTACTGCTGTTACCACCCAAGCCAAATGAACAGGTTGAAATATTTAACACACTGCACAGATGCACAAGACTCATCAGCATTGCCTTGGAATAGGATATTAGAAAGAAAAAAAAAAAAAATATATATATATATATATATATATATATATATATATATATATATATATATATATATATATATATATATATTCTCATATATGTTTTGATTGTAATGCAATTTAACTAATAAGCTTGAATAAAAAATGTGAATTTATTAAAACTTACTGATTTACAGATCTGCAATGATTAAACAAGCATTATCATTTTTGTCAGCATGTGCCGTTCTAGATGCAGTCACATAAGATTCTACACAGTATTTTAAATTGATGGTGATTTAACACTGATTGAATATTTCTTGTAAGGTCCAAAATGTTTTGAATGCTATATCAGTCAACTATTGTATGATTTGAAAACCAGCTTAGCCTCCTTTACAGTTACAATTTGTACATATTATGCAGTCATGGAATGAGTTGAAGCAAAAAAATAATAAAGTATGACCTGGGTGACTGTACTCATCCAGACTAATAAGGAAAAAAAAAACATTATACAAGCCATTTTTATATTTTTGCTAATTTTCCATTGTCAGGTGTCATGTAAAAAACGCCATATGACCATATGACAAGATAACAAGATTGGTATCGCATTCCCATGCTTTTTACCAGTCTGGTCACATTTTATCATTATGGCATCTAATTTTTCAACTCTCATTTATTAAATGTCAACCAGCATAGTAATGGTGCTCAGTTTAGCGCACAATATGTCTAAGCAAAAGTGAATAGTCCCAGATTTTGGAGAAATTGGATTTAGAGTGCTCCAGAAGTTCCTTGAGATATTTCACTTCATTAAGATTGCTGCCAGTGAGGACAAGTTTATTGCATGTCATATACAGCTTGGTTTTCATTTCAGCTGACTAATAAAAAATAAAAATCTACATACATTGAAAGTTATATATATTTGCTTAATTGCTTCCATAAATAAAAAAAAAATAAATAAAAATCTGTGATGTCAGACATTAAGTGGAGGTGAGTTTAAACATGTGTTTGAGGAAATTTCAGGGCCTAAATGAAGAAATGATATACTTTTTTTCTTATTCTAGCAAAATACTAGTTAGAACTGAAAATAGGTATACCCTCTTCAGCCAATGTTTCACTGGCTCTACACTGCGACAATTGTGCTGCAATTTTGAATTCTTCAGAGCAGGTGGACTTCCCACTTTCCAACACAAAGCTGAAAAGACAAAAAGCCACTTCAGTACTCAACGACTTCCAGCCCCAATGGGACTTAGCGGATTAGTCAGGAGTGAGGGAGCGAGAAGAGAGACGGACTCAAGAGTGAAAGACATAAAGAGGAAAGTAAGAGGGAGAGAGATTGGCTTCCACTTTCTATTCCCATTGTGGGCCATGGGCCGTGCCGTCTGAATAGCTATGCTAATAGGCAGCTGAAAGTACGAAGAGATAACACAAAACCCACTTGACTTCCTGACACCTACTTGAGTGAGGACACAGCATTTTCCACGGCTAGTTGTTATTCATGGGACCTGAAAGTAGACTGCCTGTCAGCCTTTGGTTGGACGAGTATTTTGTCTTTAGTGTGAAATGCACAAGCATGGAGCAAGTTCTCGTAACAACTGATGGCTTAAGTATTAATTGTCATTTAAATACTTGTAAGAAATGAATGGTTTATACAGGTTGAGGTCTTCATGTCGTCATGGAGAACTTCTATAACCTCGGAGAAGAGGTCAACAACTTGTGAGAATTAATATTATGCAGAAGCAGCTGCTACGTTCTAATACACGTCTATATCAAAACGTACTGGCCAGAATGTCACAATTCGCACAGTCAAGGACAACAGAGTTGGTGACTGAAAAATTTTACTTAAAGAAAAAATTAATTTTACCATATTTATGGCTTTGCAGGAGTAAAAAATCTAATAAAATAGATTTTATTCGATTCTTTTGTTGTTGTTGTTTTTTTTTTTTGACTGAGGCCAAGTAAAACATCTAGAAGTCCCCACTTAGTATGAGGCCTTAGAAACCTCTAAACAAAATGTCCATTTCACAATGCAAAAAGTCAAAATTTTTTGTTTCACTGATATTGTGAATAGACAACATAAAGTCTATAGTCTGTTTAGTACAATTAAGCATTCTGTTTTCCTAAACTTTCTCTTTTCTAAACTTTTGCTGCAGCATTTCAATGTTGCCATATTTAATGATGTCCCAGTCAAGATCTTTCTGTTTCCAATATTGGTCAAATTTATTCAAGAATAGGAATAAACTGTCACTGAATCTCATTTCAGAACTTCATTATGTTGAGCAGTTTTCTAAAGTGGAATGCAATTGATAGCTTGTGTACTCTGTTTTGGTACAACTGCAATTTGCTTTCTAAGATAGTTTCCCAGTTAAAACCTACAAGAAAAGTAATTCACCTTCCTCAATAGTTTTATAGTTATTTAAATACTAGATGACTAGAAGTTGTTTGGGTAGAGCACACTATGCAAGTCGGTCGATACAGGCAGGCAGGAAGTGAATATCACTGTAGTGAGAAAAAGCCAATTGTTAGTGGCTAAATGGTAAAACACTACACTTGCCAAGGTGTTTTTAATAAGGAGGAGCGTTAAAGTTGGTGTTAATGTCGGGTTACTTAATGAAATCCCTAGGTCTTTGATAACAAAGTGAGGCGGTGAGAGGCATGGATCCTGGCTGTTAGCTACAGTCACTCTTAGGCGCCTCTTCAGGATTTTTTTCTGGCAATGACAAGCCGGTGATGCTTGTGCATGTTTAACGCCCATATAAGTGATGGCATCGCATGTGGATCCTTATCCGAAATAGATGCTGGGCACAGGTGGGATACTGCCTCTTTAATCTTCTGTTCCGACAATTTGGTGGGGGTAAGAGTTGTAGCCATGCTCATAGTTTACTAAAAGCTTGTCTTAAACCTACCAGTATACATCTGAAGATAAAGTCCGCTCGCTGCAACACGTTAGCTGAACTTTAGCAACATTTTTATGTTATTAATGTACCACCATGCAAACACCAGACCTGCCTTTATGTGTTAGCTTAATTAACTACTCTAGCTACACTGTTAATTAACTACACTGTTAATTAAAACTGAGTAGTTAAACAGTCCGCCTTTATGCGGTAACCTTTCCAAATGCTTGTATAATGTTTGGCTTGTATGATTCTTGTACAATGTGCTGGGCAAGGGCTTCTTTTGAAGCACTTAGCTAGCACTATCCAGGCTTGTTCTGGGATTGCGTTCAGCAATGTCTTCATTTACGGAACACAGAACAGTAAAGCAGAGTCAAGCTAACCTAAAGTGCTGAGAGCTTCACTGTAGAAGAAAGCGAGAATGAATTGAGAGGGGTAGGTTAATTGTGATAATGGATGGTGAGTGGAGCTACAGACACGGCTCAACCTATCTGTCGCAGACAGAGATGATGTCATTGGAGCTTCCAAAGTCGGGTCATGTTAAGATGATTCCCGTAGCGAGGCCACAAACAGGTAATGGCAGCTAAAGATGGTAGCTCAGTGACACAGAAAAAACCTTGCAGACAGCAAAAGAAACGATAAAAAAAAGAGTAGTGCTTTCTTGGAACAGATTGAAATTGGCAAGTATACATTTACATTGCACTTCACAGATCATGCTTTACAGTTATGTTTGATCAACATTTAAACAGCTTTACCCTTCTTTGAACAATTGCCTACAATTTCTGATTAGTGTCACACAGCATTTTTCAAAAAGAGTCCTTAGATTTCAGGTAGCCAAGTTCCAGCTATTTCATTTGGCAGTGAATCATTAAAGTGTTATTTCAAATTTGTTTTGCAGAAACAGCTTTCCGTTGCTTCTAGGCAGCCAGTTCAAAAGCCTCACACAAATGAAAGATATTACATCAGGCAAAGCAAGAGGTGACGCTACTCAAGTAAACTCACTTAAATGCTGTTATGTTTCAGCTGACAAATTGTGTTTTATTTTACCCTCAGTCACAGACTGTCAGTGATGCCAAATGTCTTTGAATGTTCTATCATTCAGATGCAAAGAAAAGACTTGCCTCTTGCTCTTTGAAAGGCTTCCTAAATTATTTCTTTCATTAAGAATTTTGGTACAGGTCCCTTTCATTCTGTCTGTTGTAGCTGAAATTTGGTGCTAATTATTTGACACATTCCAGTTTCCTGCACAATGATAGCCAGTTACATTAAAATTAACCATAGCTGCTATAGAATCCTCCTTTAAAAAGCTTTATTACAGGATTACCCATAGTTTTTATAGGTAGTTGTTGATCAAATGGGATTTGTACTCAGAAGAGAAACATACAGACTGACACTTCACACAATAACATTCTACTTGTGTTGTGTTTTAAGATGTAAATTTGACTTAATAATTTTTTTTTTAATTTGGCAATCAAAAACCTAATTCCTAAGACCAGAAGAAAAGGGCTCACTGGAGATAGTTGGCTACAAGCTATCGCACCTTATCAAAGAATAAGCCTGGCTGCTTAAAATATCAGAACTTTTTAGATTAGGTCCTATTTTCATTAGTGTCGGTATAAAACCCTTTTTCATGTCCTTGTGTGAAAGATTAGAATAGATTTAGACAGGAGACTTGTCATTCTAGCACATGCTTAATGAAAGTTTTACAGATTAAAATAAGAATCTTTAATGGCATTTTTTAGGAGCTTTAGCACTATGTATTTCTACTTTGACTGTGATGTGACTTTGTCTTTTTTTAGTTTGATAAGATCATCAGTGACAGTCATCTCAACAGATGGCATAGCTGATCATGTCAGTTTGATTTTAGAAGGCTTTTATGCAGATATAGCTTTTCAATTCATGAATGTGTAGTTGTGCACTTCTGCTCTAGAGTTCTAATTTGAAAGTCCTCCATGCTACATCTCAAACCTATTTCTAAATTCAAGAATGAAATGTAAATAAATTATGTTGAACAATTGTAAGATATTACAAACGTATATTGTTTACAAATGTAATATTTACAAATATAACATTTCATACACGGTTTAGAGTGTACCATGCACTGTGTCAAAGTAAACTAATTTCATTTGGTACTAAAAGGAGACTGCCCAACGATGGACAAGAGGAACACCTCTTGCCTAAGTTATTTCTTTTCTTTTTTTTAATAGTAAAAAATTGTTGTAAGAAAAACATCTGAAGAAAATTTCCACATCATGGGAGAAAACAAGAAATCCCTCCAGCTGGTTGGCTCGCAGAGCTTCGGTTCCTGTGCCGTTTTCTTCAGCAATGGAAGGGAACCGCTTTGTCGATGTAATTAGAGACAAAGCCATCGCTTCTTGAAGAATCGATGCACAGATTCCACAGAGTTGTGAGTCTCAGGTTTTATCCGTAATGATCACCAGATACACAGAATGTGATATTAAAGCTTTTCTTCCAAGCTTTTTCTTCGAATGTTCGAAGTCTTTTCATATGTGAACAAGAGCTCCCTTAGCCGGTGGGCTGTCAGGATCAAAAAGCAATGATTTTTCCCATGCACCAGATCTCATTGATGTCACTGGAATCTCCAAACACCCTGAATACTGGGCGATGTAGTTCAATCAGTCCTTCTTTTTCCAGTAGATGGCAAGCTTTGTATTTTTGATCACGTCTTCCTCTGGAAACACTAGAAATTACCACACTTGAATCAAAAGACACGGAAACAATAGTGGGAAGAGACTTTCTTGAGAATTGCACTCTAGGAATATAAGGCAGAAGATTTTGTCAAGTGTCAACAATGTTGTCCTGTCATATTTTTCAAGGTTTCTTCTGTCTTCACAGTGGAGAATAATTGTTTACAGGCACGTTCTGGTAAGTTTCATAGTGTCAAACTGGTGCAAAAACATGCCATAGCCAAACATTAGTGATTGGGTAACATTTAAAAGTCTGTGCCTCTAAGAAGCCATTGTTTCTCAATAGTTGAGACCCTAGAGCCTCTGTACAAAGCAAATAGTGTAGAACAAGAGGGTGGGTTTTACTAGGCTAGAAAAGGTCATGAGGTCAAGGAAAGTTATTTGAGGTACTTCCCACTATTTTTATAGTGAGCAAAAACTACACAACTTTAAAACAATGCTTCAGCAATGGCTTCTTATATAGACTTAATGATGTGATCTCTGCTAATCCGCAACACTTTTTTTTGTACACACACAGAAGTTCCATGGCATGATATAACTAAGAGATGCCACATATATGTACTCCTGCTGCAAGACTAATTTAAAGGCTACTCAAATGTTCTTATTAAAGGGGCCACTGATTATTTTGCGAGGGTGTTATGTCTAAGTTAGAAAACTTCATTAAAAATGAAAGTATGTCCTCCTTATTGCTGCAGAGAACCTAAACAGCAGCATAGTTTTACTACCACTACCTACATAAACTTTACGGAGACTGAGAATTTAACAGAGATCTCAACAGAGATGTCCAAAGTCAGTCCTCAAGGGCCAGTAACCTGTATGTTTTAGTTCTTACTCTTATTCAGCTGTGGCTCTATGGTAGAGTAATCCTCTTGCGATCAAAAGGTTGTAGGTTTGATTCCAGCTTCCTCCTGCCACATGTCAATGTGCCTCTGGGCAAGGTACTTAACCCCAAATTGCCCACCAATCTGCGTATTGGTGTATGAATGGGTGTGTGTTTGTGAGTGTGAATGGGTGAATGTGACTCTAGTGTAGAGCGCTTTGAGTGGTCAAAATGACTGGAAAAGCGCTATAAGTTCAGTCAGTCCATTTACTATTGAATCAAATGATGGCTCATTAGCAGGCCTCTGCAGACTTTGTGCTGTAGAACCATTTCTGAGGTAACACGAGAATATTGTTGTTACCAAATGTGCCTTTATAAAAATCTAACAAAGGAGTTAGAATGTTTGGGTAATTTGTTAGTTTGTCTGTGCATCTCCAGCTTGCTTTAGCTTGTCACTGTGATACTCCCAGGCAATTCCAGAAGACAATGAAATGGAAAACAGAAAAAGAGTCTAATCTCCAAAGTGACGGGACAAAATATAAATGTACCTGAATTTCAATTACCAAGCACGCTTTACATGACAATTATTTTCATGTCTAACACACTATGTATAAGTGGAAAATAAGGAGTATTGGAAGGTTTCACTTGTCAGATTATTACAGCCAGTATAGAATTAATGTCAATCATCTTATTTTCAGTTCTAGCTGTGAAAATGAACAAGGGTGTCTATTATATTAGAAGTGTTCTCAAACACCATCAAACAAAGAGTGACCAGTGTGTGTGTCTCTCTGTTCATCAATAAATGTATTTCTGTGCTTTCACGTTGCCTTAGTGACGGCAGAAAAACTGATTTTCAGTGTGACCCCCATTACATATTAACTATAACAAAGTAGATAAATCAATCAAAACAATAATTGAGAGCGAAATTATTTTTTGCAGTGGTTTTATGTTTTTGCCAATGCCATTTTCAAATAATTGAGAACTCCAAAAATCATTGTTTTTTGCAGAGAAAAAAAAAATCATTTTACCTGATGAACTATAGTGGAAGAGACATTCTTGGTGCAAGAGAAATGTAGGAAAGTGGGAATGTGAAAGTGTAAGAATCGTCACTGGGGTACAGTAGAACTAAATGAATTTCAATGACTGCATTTGATCATGGGCTTTTGACAGAAACAGGGATGGAAAAATGTAGTTGAGGGAGGGGAACACAGAGGTGAGGAAGTTTAATACTATGATTGTGACTGGCTTCAAATGTGTTGTGATTTTGTGCACGTCCAAAATGCCGGCTCTTTGTCATGCCAAAGTACAGCGGTGGCAAGGGTATAGCACTGTGATATTTCCGGCCCCGCTGCTGTGACACATGTAGTTGCTCCAGGCCATGCAGGTTTAGTTAGAGCCCGACTCATGGTCATGATGTAGTGTCTTATACAGTGATAGCTTTAAGACATATGAGCTGGTATTTCTAGCGCGAGACACACAGGCCACTATTTCCTCGGGTGAATTGAACACTATTCCCGAAGGAGAACTCTGGATGGATTGTGTTCTTAGGTTAGGGGCAATTCTAAGCCTATGCTGTCACACAAATATCAAACATGTGGTGTAACAAAGAACCCAACTTTGACAACAGAGGAAAATTAACAGCTCTTATTAGATTTAGTTATGAAGTTGGGGCTTGTGTGATCAATGGAATGTCAAGGTCCTAAAGTAATAGCTACAGCAACAAAAATAACAGCAGGTCAGCTTTCAAGCAGGTTATTTCCACTTCAGATGTTAAATGATGTTAAAACAAAGTCAGCTTGTAAGTTCTTGTAACAACATCTTTGTCACAATAGCATAAAATGTCACTCAAGTCATGAATCTCATTTTATTTTTAAAGCATTTTTTCATCTATTAATTGCAACACAAAGTGCTTTTTGAAAATACAAACAAATGTATAAGCAAGCAAACAATCACTTTATTTTCCAATTACTAAACTATCCGTCACAGATAAAATGGTTTAAACTGAAGCTTTGCCTCTCTTGTCTCCCAAACATCACTTACCATCTCATTCTGGAGAAATGCAACTCAATTGCTGTGACTGGTGATTGATGTTGTCTACGTGATTTTTGTTAACATCCCCAGATTGTATTAGCTCTTGACAGTTCGATGGACATGTCAATCATCCAAATCGACCCTCCGTTATTTGCAATGTCTGACTAGAGTACTGAATTAACTGACACACAGAGTGCAAGGCATTATCTTGACTCTTATTTTGTTTCAAAAACCATTGTTATTGAAATGACTTTCTATGGTGAGATATAAGGGGTGGTTTGGGGAATCCAAGTACAAAAACTGAAAACAAATGGTACACATGGTGGCAAAATGTGCCAAAAATGCTCATTTGGAAGGTTTGCCTGGACATTTAGGTGATAATACCTCTCCAAAATGTCTATGCTTCACTTTTTTTGCATGAACTTTGTTTCATTAAAGAGGCAGTATTATGTGTTTTCCAATCCAATCCATTCATTTAATAGCACAATCAGGTAACTATGTTACCTTCAGTTATAAAAATGCTTTATTTAGAGCAGTGTTTCTCAATTCCAGTCCTCGGGCCCCCCTGCCCTGGATGTTTTAGGTGTTTCCTTCTGCCACACACCTGGATTGAATCTTTGGGTGATTAACAGGCTCCTGCAGTACTTGGTGGCTTCAGAAGATGTCATGCAATCATTTGAATCAGCTGTTCTGGTGTAGAGGCACATCTAAAACATGCAGAGCAGGGGCCCCCCCGAGGACTGGAATTGAAAAGCACTGACTAAGAGAATACAAATTAAAAATTCCTTTGTCTCTTTAAAGACTCCTGCTCTTTCTGGAAGTCCGCCTTCAGGAAGTCATCACACTGTCACTCCTCTATTAAGGAGGGTTTTTTTTTTTTTACCAGCATTGCCCTGAGAAGCTGCTTGTTTGATGAGCTCAGCAGATGTGTAGTTTCACCAGGTGTTTGCTAATTGGTGCTGGCTATTCTGAAAGAGCTTGCTCTGTAAGGCACAAGCTGGGAAAATGCAACTCTGAGGAGGAGCTGCACCTCAAAGGCAGTGCTATGTCCAACCGGGCATGGACAGTTAAATGGTTGAACCATAGCCTGGTGAAGGACTGGATGAGCTCCAATAGATGAAGTTTTTATGATTCACCCTACAGAGCTTCAAAATAACAATAGAATTTGCAGAAGAGTTGTTACAGAGTCCAACACACTGGTGTTTGACAGAATCAGCTACCCAACAATGGTAGACATAAAGTCTTCTGAGACTGAGAATTTGATATAACTATAAAATTATTGGTCAGCTATTCCTTCATATTGGCTTATTGCATGTTGATCCTTTCTTCCAGATCCCAACTCAATCATGGCTCAAGATTACTTGTGCTAAACCAAATTCCTTAATAAAAGTTTTTTCCTGTTAACAGGGAGTCGTTTCTTTCCATTTCTTCAACATGCTCTGAAGAATTGAAACAGGCAGTGACTCGAAGTAAGCATCTATATTGGGGATACCTTCTGTTGTTACTTCACTTATGTTTCAGTGTTTGCTCTAGATTAAAGAGGCACACCATCAGCTTCATAGAAGACAGTTGCCTGTCAGTTAATTTTCTAATTAGAAAGTGGAAACAGTTCTGCAGTCTGACATGATAAAATGCCAATGTGACTTCTGTCACATTGGCATTTTAACATGGACTGGTCTCTATTAATTAGATAACAAAAGGTTGATGTCACATCTAAATTGACCTTCTGCTAATTTTATGTGAAAGAGAAACACATATTCATCAATTCCAATGCACTTGTCAGAGCTAAGGTTACGTTAAGACAATCATGTACAGCAGCAAAAGACTTAATTTAGATGCTGACCACTTGCTCAGATGAATCCTGCTACTGAAAGGAATGTCTTTGAACAAAATGTTCCCCTCTATAACAATAATTATTTACTTGACATCCAAAAAATAATGATAAAAACCATTTAGAGTATGAGATTATAATTTATCAATAACTAACAACAAAACTATTTGAATTTAGAAAAAAATAAAGCAATGCTAGCCTTGGTTAAGCTGATGTAGGTGGTATCATCTGACCTCTCATCATCTCTGGTGGAGATACCAGCACAGAACTAGAGGAAGGACTATTTAAAAATGCATACTGCACTTTACTTGCTTTCTCTTCTTATCTCTGAACGTTTTAGTATAGTTTTTAGGTTATACTAAAAGGTGAAGATGGAGTCTTGGTGCTCCATCTTCACAGCTAATTTGGACTTATTTAATATTGTCTATAGCATCAGTGACTGACAGGAAATGTTCCACAGATGAATGTCATGAAAATACAGCCAGATCAAGGCAACACGAACTAAGCAGCCGCTTAGGACCCCCAAACGTTGCAACCTCTCCACAAATGCCTTATTGTTAACACAGACAATGGATCTTGAATTTTGACATTTATTTATTGGGAATGAGAATGTCATTAAATTTTACTTAACACCGTTGGCAGAAATACAAGATTTAAAAGGCAAGTGCCAAGAATAGCATTTGTAGTCCGGTTGTTGTGTTACCATAGCTACAATCTGAAGGTACAAGTTTAGCAATCAGTTTTGAACTCAGTTTGCTCACAAGCAAAATAATAACTAGCCATGAGGAATTTTCAGCTCGGAAAACTAGACGTGGCTCCCTCTCCCAGATTTCACCAAATCAGGATTGCAACATTAGTTGTGGTGATGTTCTAAACAGGAAGAGGGACCCCTAAATCATATTCAATGCTAGTTTGGGAAATATAAAAGAAAAAAAAAGTTTCCAACAAGAGCATAGAAAGTACCATATTAGGGTGGATGTTGGACAAAACTTTATTTTAAAAATAATACAGATGTTTTTGGCTTCTGTGCCAAACCCATCTAAGCTGTAACGCACCTTTTATGAATTGACTTCTGTTTTTGTCACACGTTCATGAGATGAAAAGAAACTACATATCTATTTGATGTTATTTTTTTACTTGAGGTAGAGACAATTAGAAGACGCAATTTCTTAAAAACATTAGCAATAATTCTATACATAAAAAGGTCTGTTTCCCTTGTTAAATTTACATTACTGCCGAATTTAAATGAAAATATGTTAATGCAAACTCACTTTTAATGCTTTACAGGTAAGCTGCAAGAAAACAAAAGACAGATGTTAGACATCGTTGCAGTATTAAGTAGTTGACATTATATTGCTCATTTTGTTACACAAATCACCTGTCATTCAGTCTCAGCTGCCAGCAGTAAGATGTCAAATATGAACAGCAGGAAGGAGAATTATAGTCAGAAACCGCCTGCAGTGATTGACAGTAAGTTGAATAAGAATATATATGAAATAAAGTGAAGGCTGAAGTGTCTACTTAAAATGCTTTTTTTCCTGATCTGTGACTTTGCAGTTTTAGGCCATCATTGATAGTTAAAGTTGTATTTATAATCTCCACATCAAACATAAAAACTAAATAATAAAACATCAAAATCCTTTGAGATCATATTTCAAAGAAATCTTGACTTTAGATGCTTCGTGTTTTTAAAGGCTCTTTTCTAATTTATAGCACTATGAATTAACTATTTTCTCTATAGCTAGGGGGGGCCATTATTTTGAGGTTTGTATCATGTTATGATATGTTGCTGCTTTGATTCTTTCATGTATATTTGAGAAATTCTTGAATCTCTCTTGGGAGCTACCTGGGGTACCTGAACACTTGCTCATACAAAGTGCTGCTTATTTCCAGAAAGCCCCTCATTCAAGATTTAGGTACCATGCACACAGAGTTGAATTTAGTTGTTCACTTTCTTTGGATTTTTAGTTTTTTAGATTTTAATATTTTTTGTCATTTAGGCTGTGCTTCCACATGAATTTGGCATTTTATAAGACCAGAAAAAAATTTTTGACAGCAGATTCCAAAGTGGGTAATTTTTAAAGCATCAGTTTTATGTTTCCCTGTTGCCATGCGAGCCAATGACGTCAAAAATCCATCTCTCTCTGTCCTCCATTATTCTCACAATGAGCAAGCATGGCTCTGTTTGGTGTTTATTGTGTAGTTCACTGGCAGTGTTACACCGTCACCAGCTGACCGGTGTACCTACTGCTGCATCCTGCCGTGTAGACTCACATTGTTTAATTGTTTATAAAAATACCGCATCCACCCTTCCTAAGCCCCTTCACCACTCAGCTCCTCCAGACTAGTGACAGCAGCAATTATCAAACACCTTAGTGCGTCTGTTGAGCTTATCATACAAATGGCTTTTGAGCCAAACACTGGCTGTGTTTGTCATAATGGAAATTCATTGATGTGATGGTGAAGTGTCAAAAGGGGAAAAAAAAATCCATAAGGACAAAGAGGTTAATTTCAAGACTTCAAATTGCAAAGACAAATGTCTTTTAAGTTATGCTTGATATGTGCAGCATTTTTAGAACTGGAAGTAACATAAAAATTACCCGGATCTGGACTCGTTGTTTATCTTTCCATGGATGTTGGCATATATAAAACGTGTCCTACAATCAAATTTTGTGAAATTGTCAAATCCTGTTTATATGATTTAGGTATACATTTAATTGATGTGCCTTTTTTGTTACATGCTGAGTGTGTATTGAGATGAACGCTGTAAAATTTGCATTGTACAACCACATACAGACTGACATTTTAATGTGATATGAGGTTAAATACGATTATTGTTGGATCAGTGCAGCAACATTTTCATGATTTTTATGCAAAAATCTTTAACAGTAGTGGTTATCTGTGGTGAAAGTGGTTTCACTTAGTTATGACACTGAAGCTGGTGACTTTTTTTAACATGTCCAAAAAAATCCATGTATTTTCATGTACTGTTATATATGGAAACTGTTTTGTGAGCATAATTGATTTTCTATTTTAAAATATCTTTATGAGTGCAGAAAAATATTTGAATTGTGCTTAATTTTAAACTTCTTCGCTTGCATGCCACAAGACACACTGCAAGAATTCAAAAAGGCTAATATTAGCAAATGTAGGCAGTCATATGCACGTAGTTTGAATGTTATGCTGTTCGAAGCTGTACATGGTGTTTGAGATATGGAAGAAGACAATAGCTCTCTGAGGGCTAAGGGTGATGAAAATACAGTGGGCTGTGGACATCACCGTCTGAGCATGAGTTTCTCTGAAATTACATTGTTGCAATGGAGGACAAAAATACACACACGCACAAAAAAAAAGAGCACACACAAGCACCTTTGTGCATGCCGATTCAGATATAATGCACGGATGTCCTCTGCGTTTCATCATCAAAGCTCTATCAGGCTGTGCAGAGTCTGAAGGGGAGAATATGAACCGGATAAAACAAATCGTTTGATGTGTGAAAGACAGACACTCCAGCTCCAAAGTACTTAAGCTTCCCCTCCCAGTGGACTGACGAGGGAGGAGGGCTGGAGCGAGAAATGAGTGCTCGCCTCTTTTACACCCCGCCCCATTGGCGTTCATCTACAGGAGTTTCCAGAGGATTTCATCATTGTTTATGCAAGGTCCCAATGTCATCAT
Organism: Gambusia affinis; assembly: GCF_019740435.1. Classification (NCBI taxonomy): domain Eukaryota; kingdom Metazoa; phylum Chordata; class Actinopteri; order Cyprinodontiformes; family Poeciliidae; genus Gambusia; species Gambusia affinis. The sequence goes on along the minus strand of NC_057871.1, from coordinate 18,226,231 downwards.
GAGTGATGTCAATTAAATAAATAAAGTCAATATTGACAGACGTTTCAAAGATGTTGAGGCAGTGGAAGGGAGAAGGAAAGCATAAAGCTGAAATGGTGGACTAAATGAGGAACGAAGTGGATGTAAAAACTGATGAGTATCTAATACATGTAGAACCAGAATAAATATGTTCTTTGATGTTTCACACATGCTGCAGGGACAATACAAAATGTTTTCTATGTTCATTTGACCTATTTTATCCAAGCTATCCTTGGTAATCTTTTGATTTGGTCATCCCCATTGTCTCTCATGGGCATCATACATCTAAAAATCATTGTCTTGTTGGCATAAGGGCATAAATTGAAACAGATGGCCAATGTAGTTTCTTTGTAGATATTAAAATATTCACCAAGCTGCTATTAATTCTTTGATTGTGTGGCTCGACAAAGGCCTTTTATATCTAGTTAATTTCCCTTCAAAGGAGTCTCATTGAGTTATAAGCATGGAAATGGCTCTTTTAGTAAGTCTTTAAAGATGAAAGGCACCCCCTGCTCCAGCATCAGATATGTAATACACCTGACCCTTCTAAGGAGCTGAATGGCTCTTTAATATTAAATTAAATTGTTCCAGAAATGACCAAGGTCAGGTGAAAACACAAAAAATCATCAGCAAATTTTAAAAGAAAAGCTACTTGACTTATACACAGATGAGGGAAGCAAATATGGAATTAGCATTATTAGAAGCTGTTGGCATGACTATTGTAAAGTCTAATACAAAGCTTGCTAGAACTAGACACAACACACTGGCCAGGGGATTAGCAGCTTCTGGTTTTACAGTCTATAAAGATGCAGTGACAAATATTACCTCAAAAGCCACTTTTGGGAAATTAATAGCATTATATATATACACTACAGCTATCCGTGCACAGGCAATTGTCACAAAAACACTGAATATTGAGATGACAATATTGGTTGTGATAAATGTATATACTTTTATTATTTTCCATCATCATGATGTCCCAAAGACTCTTCTTTACAAAAACTTACATAAACTTAAGCTTGAAGAGCTTTAGTTTTTATAATTGATGAATAATAGGAATGAACAGGACACTTAAACACAATAGCAATTGCACAACAGAATCTTAGTGTTAAGAGCTTGGAGATTTACTACTTCACTGTTGTAGATACAAGAGCTCTAGTGAACTTTTTAACTTTTTTACAAATCACAGACATTTGGTCTGTGATTTGTAAAAAATCACAGACCAAGTTTATCAAAATAAACTCAGACGAAATTAAAACACACTTTATTGCTATAGTGCCAAACTGTCCTGTTAATGTTGAGCCACAGTGTTTTGGCTTACTTAGTGTAATATCAGTCAAAACCAAGAAATATTATGATTTATTGCCATTCCCCATTAACCCATCCTCAACTTCTGTCAAATTATGTTTCTTTCCAGTGACCCAACTCGGAGTTGGTGCGAAAGAAGAACTGTTTCTGTGATCTTCTTTTTTTGTCCGTTTCTCTAAGAGACATTTAACATAGGTGTTAAATAGCAAAAGATACTTGTAAAAATCTGGAACGTTTGCAATTTTATGTCTTCAAGGCATTTAAATTAAATTCTACATAGCATTGATTTAAATAAATATTCACTTTGCAGTTAGTGCTTTAATCTTGATGTTTTTCAAATGTGTCTCAGTGTGGAAGTGTTCCTGAAAAACAAAGACTAAAGCTATACAGGTCAACGTGTGCCTATGAATACAAACACATTCATATTCTTAAGTCTTTCAGGTGTCTGCCATAAAAAGACTGCTCTGATGTACAAAGCTGTTATTTCTAGTTACTGTGATGCTGCTGTCTCTTTTTCTCTCTGTGAAGAAGCCTCTTTATTAGCCTGTGATAAGGAGTTTGATAAACACAAGGCATCAGGTGATTATTTTTGTTTTGATACTTCTTCAGTTTCTGAAGGAGATCTCAAGAACATTTACTGATGTGGAGTAAAAGTTAAGGAACAGTTTATCTACTTTCAAACCAGATTTTTTCACTTGATTTGTCCTTTTTTTTCTGAATTTGCTCTAACCAAAGTTATCTCCCATTTGCAGATGACCCCGGTTGGTTCATTTGTCCTATTCAAGAAGCAAGAGATTGATTGTTGCCCATGCTATGACTGTAATTATACTGTCATCACTTAATCAACCTTATTGGATTCCTGAAGCGGTCACATTCCCAGAAGCTGGACTTGTACAATGAATGGCTATTTTAAGCTGGAAGTAAAGAAAAGAAGGGTAAAACTGAAAGGAAAATAAGCAACAGGATAATAACTGAAGTTGCCTTTATTCAGTCCCTATTCACAACCCTTGATTGTTTTCATGTTTTGTCAAAATTCAATGTATTTTATGTAATAATAATAATAATAATAATAATAATAATAATAATAATAATAATAATAATAATAATATGTTGCTAGCATAATTATATACTAGCAACATAAAGTGCATGATTATGAAACAAAAGGCAAAAGATACATTGTTTTACAAATTGTTTAAAAGTTAATTTCTAAAAATGATGTCATTTGAGTCAATATTGAACATGTGTTGAACTTCCCAGGCTCAACTTTTGCAGTACTATATTTCACTTCAGCTGCAAATAATCAGGAATATAACAGTGACATTGCAAATTTATAGACTACATTTTATTATTATTACTATTATTATTATTATTATTATTATTATTATTATTATTATTATTATTATTATTATTATTATTATTATTATTATTATTATTATTATTCTCTGCAAACTAGCTCCAGCTTTATAAGATCGGAGAGAGCGAGACAGTGGACATCAATTTTCATGTCATCCTATTTTCAACTGGATATCCATCTGAACTTTGATTTAGTCATCTGGACACATAAATCTGCTTTGCTCTAACTTAATCTCACTCAATATTTCATTTTTTAGTAGATATACTTCTCCAGCATCTGAGTTTATAGAATTATATATGTCAACTTGGGCTGCTAATAAATGGTGTTACTACATTAAATTTATGTAGTAGCAAATTTCTATCTACACACATCAACCAAAAAAGTAATAGCCTGGCCATAGACTGGTCTTCAAAATGGATAATAACCCTGAACATATAGCCAAAGCAATTATAAAGTGGCTTTAAGGACAACAAAGTTAATGTTTTGGCATGACCATCAAATAGCCCTGATCTCAATCCAATGGAGATGTTATAAGTAGATCTGAAAAGTCATGTGCAAGTGTGGTAGTTCTGTCCCATTATTCCAGGACTGGCCCATTCCTCCAGTTCTGACAGAAGGAATGAACCAGAACTTCAGCAAACTATGGTAAGGAGCTTATGAAAGGAAACCTATATGGTTTGAAACAAGTCATACAGTTTAAAAGACAATTATTCCTTACACTGACCTAATGAAAGTAAACTACTAAATTCAAAGAAAGTTACAAAAAAATCTCTGAAAATGTTTTTGCGAAGTTTTTTTGGCAATTAGCAAATAGTTAAATTAGGTCATTCTTAATGGACCTAAAACAAGAAGTTTCATCTGATTTATCTTCACACAGTGAGAAAAAATTGTGCATGTGACATTTTGCCCAGTATGTAAACATCTGGTTTGAAATTAATTTTATTTGTACTTCACAGTTCTGCACTAGTTTCATCTGGCCTGTTACATACAATCCTAATGAAATACATGGATGTATGTAGCTGCAATATGACAAAATCTGAAAACGATCAATAGGCGCAAATATTTTTGTAAGTCGCTGTTTATTAGAGCTATAGTAAAGAAGAGCTACAGTCATAACATAATGCCAAATATTAGTCTCCGCGGTGCAAAGTGGATGACATTGGGCCATACAGAGACAATAGGGAATCAGGTGGGGGTCCAGGTGAGGACTCCAGGTGATTGTTTCAAGAAGTGTGTTTTACCCTGTTGGAGGAGAGGTAACAAATAGTTTGAGTGTCACCTGGAACACCAGTTTAATAATTCATTTGTCTATGTGGCTGGACAGAAAGGGCTGCTTTGAAGGTAGGGGCACAGATGGTCATCAGAGTGAAATAGAACCACATGCACACGCCTATCAACATGCCTCCACCCACACATAAGGCACACAAAGGACCAGAGACTGGCTCATCACCTGGGTGCACAACATATGCCACAACAGCAAACAAGCAGCTCTCTGGACCCATGCTGGGAAGTTGCGCACACACACATGTGCTTGTGCATAGACACCAAATTTTCTTGTATTTTTAACTGTTCCACTTTCCCATGTATAGGAACAATTCTTGCACACTGATGTGTAGTTTATGTGGGCTGCAGCAATAAGAATTTACCGACTGACAAAAATGTCTGGAGGTGTGTCATCATCCACCATCTGCATCACACCAGTGCACACATATCTAATGTCAAAAACAGGGAGCAAAACAACTAAGCATTCACAGTCTGAGGTCTGTGAGATCTTGGAAGATGTTGGAAGAGCGTTAAAACTCATCTGACAATCTTTCATTCTATGAAATGAATTATTGGTGATGGTACCTCTATTCTCTTTTTGCATCTCAGTCAGATTAGTTGAAATCAAAACATCAAATCAAATCATGACACAAAATGATGCAACACCTACTGCAATAATTAAAAAAAATAAAGCTCCCTACTCTTTTGAAAGCACACATGTCTGTGCACCAGACATTAAAACAGCAACCTAGGTTTCATGCATTAGTGTTCTAGCTTAATGGTTATGACTTCTCCTTTTGTACTTGGCATGCTTTTCATTCTCTCACTGTGTGGCATGGAGGCGATTACTTCAAGGCAGTAAAGGTCTCATTGTGGGTTGTGCGGCTTGCGGACAAAACACTTATTGTTTTACTCGTGTGATATTTAAAAGGTTTTAAAAGATTTTTGCTGTAAGGTTTGGGGCACAGAATTGTGTGCCAAATTTCACAGAAATGCCCACTGCTTTTGTGTACTAAAATAGGGAAAGAGTTACAGGTGAAGCGAAGACTTACTGCTTGCTGAACTGTTCAAAACCTAATAATGCTGATAGTGAAAATAGAGTTTGGATGCAGACAAGGAAATGAGATGGTGGTGTTTGATGGGTGGTAAGGCTGAGTGGATGGATGAGTAGCTCTTGGCAGTGTGTGGCCAGTATGACCCTTTCAGTCCGAACAGAGCCATGTGCAGATGGAGCAGACCCCAGACGAAAAGCACCATTACCCTGAAGACTGCAGCGGCAAAAGATTGAGCACAGAGCACAGAGAGGTATGGGAAAAAGAGTAAGAGGAAAACTAAGTGAGTTAAAAACTGAAAAATCTGGTGCAATTAAACCCTTTAGTGAGGAGTGAATGCTGTGTTGCCAAAAGGATGAGACACATGGAATATTACTGGCAGCCTTTATACTTAGTGATAAATACTTTTTCATAAAGAGACACATTTTTACCTTTGTGATTCAACACATAACACACTTAAAAAATAAACATCATGCATTGTTTCTGCTAATGATGTTTCAGTAATGGTGAGACTACTTGAATACTTGAATGTTTGGCTAATGCTAGCCCATTTACCCTTTCTTGTGGTATGACTTGTTCATTTTCCTAATAACACATTTTTAATTCAGTTACACTTTATCTGCAGATAAAAACACAGTGAAAAAGATTTTCTTTAAACATCCTTAACTTTTTGCTAGTCCTTTATTTGCAAGAGTCTGGGGCATCAAATTACACACAAAGGTAAATGACAAAATCGCAGAGTTAGCAACATTGCATGGGGAGCCACAAGAATTCGCAAAACAAATCGCATAGCATATGCAGGTAGGAAGCTGATACAGCCACTTTCTCTGCATCATTGTCATCACAAAAGATAAAAAACTCACAGATTGTTAAGAAAACCCCAGATTTGTTAGGTTTTCCAATTAATATTTATGGTATATAATAAAGTTTTGTATGGCATGCAAAGAGAAAAAGACTGTGTTAAAAAAAAAGTCCAGGAAAAAGCCTGATGAATTCCTCACAACTCCCTTCCAGATCATAATTTTGATCTGTGATCTACAATCCTTTATGCCTTTCAATCAAATGAAAGGTCTTGACATGGAATGGGAGATTAAAGTCTACTCAACAATGTTATGCTCCCGATCCAACTTGTGAGGTGGTAGCAAACCTGTAACCTCTATGAACTGTAGTAGTAACACAAGATTGTAGAATGAGCGTGAACAGGAACTACAGCAGTGCAGTTCTGTGGGGTATTGAGAACAGATGTGCTTCATGAACTTACTGCTTCTAAGCAATAGCTTTATTGGCAGAATCTGATGAAGATACTATATTAAGGATAGTACATAACAAAATTTCTTGTATTTAAAGGGCTGTTTTTGAAGAGTCTACATGACAATAGCAGCACTTGGCTTCACTCTGTGCGAAATTTCCCAACAGGGAAAACCCCTTTTCACATTATACATTATTCAGATTACCGTAATACTGTAAGTCATAAACCTCGCCCCTTTGGTTTTGTATTCCCATCTGCACCAAGAACACATGGATTGCTCTCTGTGAATCAATGTGATGCTAAAAGGAGCAAAGTGATCCATAATGGTATGTGCCCTGTGCATGCTTATTGCAGACCCTTGAATGTTCCCAGACCGACATATGCCACAGCAGACCCAGATCTTTTGATTGAAAAGGTAATATATCAGAAAACAGATCAACAACAGGTATCTGGAGTTAAGTTTCCTCTGAGATTTCTTGTTATGAATGTTAGAATATCTGGAATTGATTAAAGCTAATAGAAATCGCTTCCTTTTTATGCATTTGGACTAAAAAGAAACCAGTGGAAGACATTCATTCAGATGTAATATATAAGAGCGTGAAAGTGTCACTCATATCAGAATGACTTCAGTAGCATGCCATTAATTTGCAGCTACTTCACGTCTGCCTAGTTTAACTAGCAAGCGATAATTTGGAAATAAACATTAATTTACCTCGTATAACAGTTAAAAAAAAATTCACAATTATTGTCATCTGCCAAAGCCAACATATTTTTCCTTTATTTTGCTCTAATAAAAGAATCTATCACTTCCAACACCTAAAAAAATGAAACTTTATCCCCCCCCCAAAAAGTCCTCTGAGGACTGGTGTTTGTAGCATTACTTCACAAGCACATTTCATCCAAAAGAAGAGAAAAGGAAAGAAAGGGATCATTTCATGCGCTGTCCTTTTGGTTCCTGATTGTTCTTTTATGTTCCTGCCTTTCCTATGTGACATGAATTGTCATGAAAATGCACCTTGGCTCATGACTCTTTCCCCTTCTCTGAACCTCTGACATTACTTCCACGAGAAGGAAGGATTTCCATGGTGACAAAAGAAAATTATAGGTACGAGTTGGGTTAAAGGACAGCAGGGGGGTAAGAGAGGTGTCAAAGTCCCACAATCAGCAGTGACAGGCAATCACTAGGGAATTTTTAAAAAAAAAGTCAGACCATGAGTGTGGAGGAGACGAGGCAGAAGAGTGACAGATGACTCAGGTGAGGCCAGAAGTACTGGTAAAATGCATGAATAACACAATTACAGAGGGCTAAAACGAAGAGCCTGATGAGAGTTAACGGTATAAAAAGGAATCAAGAGGGTCAGATCCATCTAAATGTGGCTGGAGAGGTAGCTAAGAGTTCCTAGGAATGAAAACAGGAGAAGGCAGGAGATGGTTAACAGAAGAGCCAGGGTTAGGTGAGTGTACAAGATTGATTGGTGATTGCTCTTGGATTTTGTGGAAGCAATAAAGAATGAGAGAGCGCTGTAAAAAAAGAGGGACTATAAACTCCCAGATGCCAGGTATTTTTCCTACCGAGAAGTGAGACGACAGGAGCCTAATGAGTTTCCTCATAGCTGGGTGGGTTTCATCTTATCAAACAAGCATTTCCACGCAAGCACACTAGCTCAACCATATGAACATGAACATTCAAACAGCTTTAATGAATTACAGAGTTCTTAGCCTGAAAGCTTGGCCTTGTGTCTCATGACATGATGATACAGTATATGTATATATTTTCTGTGTATACTCACCGCACATGCACATACAACTGAATAGCATGTGATCTACTATATCACCAGCTGTACCACTGAATGGCCCCCTAAATTGTACAGAAGTTATAGTTAGGACAGTTATATGCATCATTATGATAGCTATTCATAAAGACTATTAATGGAAATCCATGAAATTCTGTTTCCTCTTGACACAGTTATTTGTTATTTGTGACGCACAGTGGTGAATGTATGATACGTTATCTAGTCCCAATATTCAGATGGCCATATTTTCTTAATTAACTTTTTGATTTAGATGTGTTTGACATTATGGGAAAGCTTAAAATCCACACTTTCAGGTCTGACTGTTGCCCAACTGAAAACGCCCCAAGTAGACGTGTTCATGCTTTTGTCTTAGCTAGTCTCATTTGTCACAGTTGGAAAGCACAATAAATTAAAAAAAGATCAACAATGCAGTACCTTGCAAAAGTAATCTTCCATCCTTTGGCTTTTACACATTTACTCATGTTACTGCTGTGGTTTGCTATGTAGTTTATGTTACAGACTACAAAGCTGGTAGTAGCGGTAAGATGGAAGGTAAATGATACATGGTTTTGATTGATCTCTTAAAATAAAAATCTCAGCACACTATTATGCTCTCATTGTAAATCATGCTTTGGATTCGCTGATTACCAAACCCAATATTTCTTTTCACTGCTATGCAGGTGGCATTCAAATGTATTACCCCTTAAAAAAATTTACAAATCTCTAGAGCCTTTGCTAAACTGCTAAGAAAACATAGGACCAAAGTTCAAGTCAAAATTTCTTGTAATTTAAAAGAGAACAAAACTGGGACTGCACAGAGGTACAGTTGGTAGCATTGTGTCCTTGCAGCAAGTATTCTTGGCTTTGAATTCTGGCATAGAATTTGAATGTTTTCCCTGTGAATGCATTGTTTCTTTCTGGGCATTCTGGCTTCCTCCCACAGTTAAAACAAGATGACTGTTAGGTTAGTTGGTCTTTCTAATTAGTTCTTAGGTATGAGTGTGTGGTTGTTTGACTTGCGTGTTTCTGCCTTGCTCTGTGATGAACTGGCCACCTGCCCAGGGTGTACCTTGCTTTTTGCCCAATTAGCACTGAGAGGGGTTGTGGCAGCCCAAGATGCTGAATACGCCGAACCATAGCATGGCTTACCGAACCGCACTGACCCATACGTTAGCGTTCAGTGGAAGCGAGGCATATTTGTGAAAGCCACCAGTTATACCTGGATGGGTTTCATGCTTCAAATTCCACACGTGCAGTTTGGTGCCATTGTAGTTACACACACAACCGGTCATATATCACACATATGTGAACATGCCTGCCACATGCCCGAACACCACCAGTGAGCTAAAATATCACCGAGCAAATGAAAATATTGATTTCAAAAGGGGCAAGAGGCAGGGCTGGGATCAGGTGATAATCATAAAGCAAAATGTCATAAAACATAGAGGCACTAACTCTAAAGTCAATTCCTTTCCATCCCAACAACAAATGCCAGCTTTCATTAACGTCTGACTGTAGCACTCAGCTTCTGTCGGGCATTTGCATAACGCATTGCTTCTCAGACACTGCACCTAGTTTAGTTAATTACCATACAGAGAGAGGAAGCAAAAGTATACAGTGATGTGAAAAACAGGTAAAATGGTGACAACAAATGCAAATTACCTCATCATCTCTTTACTGTAACAGTGCTAAAGTGGTTTTGCCGAGAGTCTACAGTAAATACTGCTGCCAGTGACATTTTATGTCTTCTAGCTGTTTATTTGACTCACATTGCCCCACCTTCCTGTCACAGCTTCAGGTTGGCTGTAGCCCACTAATAAAATAAGAAGAGATGGTCACACTGTGATGCTAGCACTAAATCAATGTGGGATCTCATACCATGCTGACAACCCCAGCCTTCTTCTTCTATACTATGACACCACGAATATTAAATTATGTCACTGCATGGGCCGCAAGCACAGAGAAAGAGAGTAAAAACCCAAAAGAGTAAAGGAATACAGACCATGCACAAGCCAGTATTGCAATGAAATGGTATTATGCTTAAAAAAAAAAAATAGGTGACAGGTGGAAGATAATGAGAAGCAGCATGGGAGAAGAGTGCAAAGAGGATAATCAGTACTGTATAGCCAGATGTGACAAAAACAGCCAAACATTGCTCATGGGTTTAGGTGAAATGAAATGATAAGGATATGCAAGGATAAAAGATGACAATTTACATAGTTGTGGAGAGTGTCTGGGTTTGATTACCATATAGAAAATATGTAGAATGTTTAAAAGCGAGATTGAGAAAAAAGTTTTAAATGGGGCAAAGGATAGAGTAAAGTGCAGAGGAAAATAAATGCAACAGTGGAATTACAAACACATTCCTCTTTCCTTTAGACAATATTTTTTATGTATATGTACCAATTTGTGGATCACATTTTGCAAAGAAACACACTTACACATTAGCTATCTTAAGTAACATAGTAAGTATGCAATACTGTGTAGTACTTGTACAAAATTTTAATAATACTGTATTTCCAGTATCACAATAATCATTGGAATACATTGACGCTCGTAATGCTACAATCAGTGAAGATAACTTGGGTGCAGAATTTGATGTGCGATGTTATTTTGAATTCCGTTCCTATATTCACTTCATGCTTGTGATAAGAGAGGCATTCACTGTCCTTGATGCTATTGGCTAACATACACTTTCAGATCTCACTGACTGTTGTGGGGAAACCCCAATGCTGGTAAAGAAAGAGTAAGAAAAGTGTGAAATAACTGTAGCACATATCAAAATTGCAATATTCAACAATAATATTGCAAGTGCCTAATAGTGAACAGTGTGGAATGCAAGAGTGCAACATTTCAAAATTGAACAAAATGTTAAACAAACTATATAAGCATGAACTTGTTGGAGATTAATACTCAAAACAAATTCCTAATTTGTAGGTATTTAAGGTGAAATAAAGTTAAAGAGCGGCTGAAAAGCAGCATAGATATCTGATGGTGTTAAATGAATGCACTGTATATGCCCAGCATCTTGCTGATAAGCTGTATGTCTCAAAACAAGGCTTTAATTAAGCCTGGTAAAATTAATCAGCTGCATCCAAGGAAACAGCAACCTGCTCTACAGACACCGCTGAATTACTCACAGACCACCTGTTTGTGACCTTCCTCGCTGTTTTCTTCCCACCCATAACATTTAGTGGGTCCTCTGAAACCTCTTTGTACTAATAGGCACCTGCCAGTCAAACAGTAAAAGTGAGCACAAACCACTGGGGGCATGTTGTTGTTACCAATTAGCAAAAGTTTTGGCTCACTTGGCACACTTGTGCTGCTCATTATAACCCCCCAATACATAGTAAGATACAGTGACTACGTAAACTATCTCACTTTTAATATAGTCAACCGAGGTAATTTAACCTGCCTTGTTAAGGTATTCACACCCAAAACCTTTTCATATTTTATGATACAGCAACAAAGTTCAATATAATTTGTTGTGGTTTTTATGTCATAGTTAAACATAAAGAAGCAGATAACTTTGAGGTGAATTTTCTTCTCCCGAGAGAAGTGGTGTGCATTTGTATTAATTCCTCTTTACTCACATACCATTTGAACTTTAAGATATCAAGAGGAAGGACATTTACTTGTTGAGTAATAAACTTTATCTATAAGTAATATAACACCTGCAACGTGAGAGATTTTGATCTGCACTTGTCATTTTTGCTCTAACACCTCATCAAGGCAAACCTTGGAGAGCTTGAATTAATTCATCTATTTAAAAATGTGATTCTTTTCTTGACAAATAATTAGAGATGAAAGTGCAGTTCACCGCTGTACTAAATCTCAATTAACAGTTCATTTTAGTTCAAAAGGAAAGTTAAGGCTTTGACGAAAAAGAAAGAAAAAAAAATTCTTCAGATGTTGAGACATTTAGTGAAGTAGAAAAGAGTTGTTCTTTGAACAATATAAACATACTGAGTGCCTTCAGGGCCTGGAGGGGTTTTTACAATTGCATACCTGCAGGGAATATGAAAACAGACTGTACATGATGCATGACCAGTCTTTAAAAACGTTACATACATTAAAACACTGTCTTGGCATTGAATTGATTTTGAGTAACACATTGAACTTTTAATGTTTTTATATGTAACACCATAGGAAAACATTGTGTCCTTTTCTTTCCCCTTGAAAATTATGCAAAATTGTGACTATGATTTTTGACATGGCTGGCAATAGCACATAATATTGGAAAGCTCAAAAGGTAAAAATACCATAGCATGACATTCTTTAAATTGTGTTCTCAACTGTCCTAATTCACCAGTGGTGTACCCTTTCTGAAGAGCTAATTTGACTATTAATGGTAACGTAGCATAATTTGTGCAGTGACTCGCAAGTACTTGTCTGAAACAATTTTCAGCCTCAGTGCAAAGTATGCCAATATATCAGCACTGCTGGAACTCCCAATAGGGCATATTATTGATATGGACTGGGTCTCATAGTTTTGCACTGTGTGCAGATATGAGTCTTTGTGCATATTTGTGTGTAATTTCTTCTTTTGCCAATGAGAAAAATAAGAGTGTCCCAAAGGTCTAAAGGCTCTCCCTCTCCAAATAAGTAATGACAGAAAAGGCAGCCAAATCTCTGCTCTGTTCTCCTCTCTCTGCTTATCCCTTGATGCCTCCTTCGTTGGTGTATTGACAGGTCTGTGGCCACAGTGCCACACACACAGAGAATGTCAATGACCCAGCACGCAGCTAAAAGTATTACCAGGGTGGTTGTTAATATGAATATGAATCCTTCAAAGTGGGTGTTGCTGGCCATTTACAACACATTGAACAGTGAATGCTAAACATCTCGACAGTACACTCTAATGTTACAACACTTTGTCAGTCCCGAAGGAACAAAAAATAGTGGGAACCATTCAGGCTGAAGCTCAAAAATGATCAACTAAGCAATAATGTCACATATCATGGCCACATGTGTATTCATCACTTTTATATGCTGATATTTAAAATCAAATTAAAAAATATTTTACTGATCCCAAAGGGAAATTAAAGTGTCACTGACATGATAAAACCAATTAAATGATTTAAAAAGATCAACGCCTGTGTTTTCATTCTGTGTGCACTAAAGCTTTTAATAATAAATATTGGTGACCTACTACTGCTATAAATTCCATGGTATCGCAGAGAGTCACAGTTTTCGTCCGTAGATATTGGGTCAAACTCAGACAGCATCCGGTGATATAATGAGGATAAGTCCGATGTAAACTATTACATTTCCCCCAGAAATTCAGGAATGAATGGTTGAGAGAAAAAATAAATTGCACTGAAAGTACCGAACGACTCCAACGTGCTGCCACCCTGAACTGCGCAATTCTAAAATATGTCACCCAGGATCTGGTCTCCAACACTAACTCGTGCACTGGTGAGTGATGTGTATGCAAAGCTCTCCTCATTTTAACATTCATTCAATTATCTAAATACCATAAAAAAATGTATAACATTCTTGTGTAGGGCAGTTTCCCTTCGTGAGCTGTAAATATCAGCAGACGGAATGCTGCATATCTGTCAGCTATGCTGATAGTAAGCACATAATTTCATCACCTTTCCAAGGCGGTCACATTTGATAGGGTACATCCAGACCAATAAATTTCATTTAAATGTCAGAGAACTATGAAAAAAACAAACACACTTCACATCATTCATAATTCCACAGCTACTCATTCGAGTAGATGTCTCCACATTCCACTGGGTTTATGTTTCAGATGCAGCGCTATTTGTTTTCTATAAATAAATCCCACAACACACGTCTATGTAATGCCTTAGGCAAGGGAGCAATATCAAGTAATGTATGTCTAGAGACCAAATAGTGTACCACTAAAACACCTACATGCCTATTTACACATTCTCCCCGCATGCCAAAGCGTTTTAGGGTGAAATCAACACACTTATGAAAGAATAAAGAAGTAAGCAATATTTAAATATTCTTGTTATTCCTCTCCCACAAGTTAGAAAACAACAACAACAACAACAACGGAACAGTGCAGGGTTTTACATTGCATTTTGCTCTTGCATTCAGTGACAAATAGGCAATTCACAAGTTACCACAAAAGCTGTAAAAGAGCATTCACTTCCCAATTCTCCACGAAGCAAAGAAATAAGAAATGCCTCAAAGGACTTCCACTAGCAGCAGATGTAGAAATATTGTGGATGGACTGGTGAACCTTAGCAGATTTATATATGGCTGGCATGGTGCATTTAGCGGAAAAAGTGGGGGTGTCGTTGGGTGAAGAGGATGGCTTTAGACTTCCAGCTTGCAGATATGGATCGGTTTTGGGAAGGATACATATTCATAAGGGAGAAGGGATTGGGGTCGGCAAGTTCTTTGGATTGTTTTCCGTGCCTGACTTTTCAACATGAGCTTGACAAAACACGAAGGGGGTGGAGGGGCAGCACGCACACACGCGCATACACACAATACAGAGTTTGTGACCCGAGGATGTTGAGGCTGTGTTTTGGCAACAACAAAGTTGCATAATTGTCTATTTAAATTTTTGTTCAATCTAAGCGCAACACATCATAAAATTTTTCATCATACTAATCTGTAATGGCATCACTCTTGCTAATAGTATGCAGAAATAGTCTGCAGTGTTTGGCTTACTGCTAATCCTTTCTCACATGAACACTGACTTTCCTGCTACCCCACATAATTGTCCCCCTTTGCCCCCCTTTCTTTTGCTCTCACATACACCACCCTTTAGACCTCTTCCAACTTCCAGGAGCCCATCACCTCCTGTTATGAGCCGGTGTAAATTAAGTGCTGTGAATCAGAGATGGCTGTTACTGCATGAGACTTGGGTGGAAGCGAATGGGACAAAGAAGAGAACGGAACTGCATGTCCCTGCAGGTTTATGGGCTAGTGTCTCACCGGGATATATAACTGCTTAGCCAGATAATTCCGTCATGTTCATAACTACGGTACTCAGTGTCCATGAATGTATGTGTCTACAGTAGTGTGTGTGATAGCTTTTACTATTTGGTGACCTACTGCTCAGCTCTTAACAAGAGGGGGGCAGGCATCTGCAGCTGTTTTTACTGTAGAAGGCAGCACAGGAGGGTATTAATAGGTAAAAAAAAAAAAAAAAAAAAAAAAAAGTTACACCTCTGCATGATGAGGGTGGAAGCAAGAAAATTGTAACATTTAAGTCTGAGGATAAGAAATGAGCTGAATGAGAATACAGAAGCAAGGGGAAATGTAAGGTAGAGCCTGTGACAGAAATGAGAGCTTGGAGGGTGAGGCAGGGAAGAAAATGAGATATTGAGAGAGATGGCGAGAGATGTATACACACACACACACAAATGCACGCACACGCGCACGCACACAAACAAGAGTGGGAGCGCCAGAGAGAGCCCAGATGAGGGAGTTGAGATGATGGGCTGGCAGTTTCCAAGCACCAGGCTGTTTTTCAGGGCTGTCAAGCACATTGTGAGGCATTGTTTGAAATGCCCAAGCTGATGGCTGACATATTCCCCATGAATCTAGCATGCCAGGCCGCTGTCCACTACACTACACTACACTCAGACACACATGAGCTGATCCGGTCTGTGGCTGCAGTTTGTCTGTGGGTGTGCTGGTCAGTGAAGGATAATTGGCCGACCTTGGCCCATCATGGTGGCTGAAATGAGGAAGGCTGTAGGGCCGGGTAGTTGTAAATTTTGTCCCACATGAGTGCAGTTTTGTCATTGGTGCTCAACTGAGGTAGTTAATTGATACTGCTGGAAGAGTTCCACACAGGCCATATTATCAAGATGGGCTTCCTCTTAGAACCTGTCCACACCAGGACAAACCTAAAAAGAATTTCTGTATCTGCAGAAATTATACTGTAAGATCAAATAAGACATATAAATTTTACACCCACCACGCCGTGAGAAGACATAAGACAGCATATGTTACCATGTCTCCAAATGTCTCCAATTATACGAAATAACACAACAGAAGATAAAAATACTCTAGAGATTACTTTAATTTTTATTTCCACAAAATTTTATATATATGTATATAGATATATATATAAATTATAGGTCACTTGGATGCAGTCAGTGATCAAATGACAAGTATGTTGGTCAACACTGGTGATCACCTCACAAACAGGAGCTTCTTTTACAAAGTCACTTGTGATCCATTGCTCTGGACATGTGTAGTGGGAAATACTCTTTGATGGTCTGCTTGCTGGACGTTTCTTCTTAATCTCTTTCTCTGTTCTCCCTGCCTCCCACAATCTAAAATGCTCTCTTGCATCTTTGTTTTACTTTATTTCTCTTTATTAGTTCATGTTTCATTATCTGGCCATTCTATTTTTTCCCCTCCACATTGCTCTGCCTTTTATATAATCCCTTCCACACTTTCTTTTATATATTTGCACCCTCTCTTCCTTTAACACCAGTTTGCACCCTATTTCCAGAGAATTCCCCACTCGGTCTTCTCTTTCTTTTTCTTTTTTTTTTCCTATTCTTGGATATTGCTCTCCTCCTCCCTTCCAATTTCACCTACAGCACAAGGGGGACAGTTGTTGGAGACAGACCTACAGAAATAACTGTGTTACTGCTCTAATCGATACAACCAGGCACCAGTGGCTATGGCCCCGTCCTGTTCAGTGTGGGCTTGTGTGTCCGGACATTGATGTCTTTGACTCTGCGTGGTTCAGGTTCTCTGCCAGGAGGCAGAACCAGAAGATAACCAAAAGCATATCAGGCTCCACCATCTGTGGAGAAGGACAGGATTTAATACTGGCATATCCCTTCCTCACGTCGTCAATCCTTCTTTCACCTCTGCCATCTGCCTAGTTCTCATCTTCGTCCTCCCTGCTTTGTCATTCCCAGATTCTCAATGTAATATCAAAAGAAAGGAAGACTGAGATGGACTGGCAGAGTTCATAAATTGTAATTTTAACAGATAAAAATGAACAGACTGAGGATAGGCATTTGGTAATAAAATACTGCTTTCTCTGTTTATCTTTGATTCAAGTTCCCTTATGCAGCTCAGTCAGCACATACGCTCTGTCAGTACATTTATGATGGATGAAGGGAATTTAGTTTTACAATCCAATCCCTCAAAAAAATTTAAGTACAGGTTGTTGTTGTTTTTTTGTTTTTTTCACCTTATTATATATTAGTTTAAATTTGTAATGATTACTTTGATCAACGGGAGATTCTTCTCAAATGTCAATGAAAGATTCAACACTCCTTGTATGTTTTTAATAAGGCAATAAGTCAATTTTCCATTATAGCCCCCTTTAAGTTATTTTGAAGTAAAGAATATTATGACTTGTCAGTTAAAAACTGCTCAATTTGTACTTAAGTCTAACACAGACAAGTGAATCTACTACATTTTGTAACCCTTTAAGCATTTCAACAGATAAAGTAATGAGTACCATTTTTTCTTATTCTTTCCAGTTGATGTTTAGTTCAATGGATTCAACTTGGTCCATTTGTCTACAAACCCTCCTAATATATGTTTCCACTTCTCTTCTTTAGCTTTCTCCTTTTGACCATTTCTTCTCTCTAGCTAATGAGGATGTCACACCAGGAGCCATGTGTCTCCTCTCAATTTCCTCTGAAGCCAAGTGCTGAAAAATTACCATGTCCTCAAAGCGCGGGTTAATGTGCAAAAACATTTTCTAGGACGTATAATGGAAAAAAAAGATTGGACGTTGAAACGGTTCAGTATAACTTTAATATTAATAATGAAGATGGTAAATAGACTCTTAATTTTGTGTATCGTATAGTAAAGATTATCGGAGATGAAAGGGTTGGATGGATCTGAAAGAAGAGCAGAAACAAGCAAAAACTCAAAGATCACTCTGGCCGAACTGTTCACAAACTTGACTGGCAAAGAATATTCAGTAAACTGATGGCTTTATGGGATTAATTGTTCAATAGCACTTCTTTGGCTTTTCCAGCCTAACACAGGTTCTATCTATAAAGTGGCTCCAAAGGAGGGGGGCATGTGATCAAAGCTCAAATCAGCGTATCTAATCATCTTAATAGACAGGATGAGGATTTAAGTGTTAGGGATGGGCGGAATTGGAGGGTTTCATAAAGTTTACACGCTTAAAGTCATTAAACATGTCATCATAAATATGTCAATCAATAGCAGTTGCGTATATAAATACACATTCACATATTTCCATATATTTTGCTCTCTAGAAATAATATGGAGAGAAGCAAAACCCAGAGCATGTGTAGTGTAGTGACTCCATGCAAACCATGCTTTTCACACACAAAGCAAGGGATCTGCGGCATTCTGTCTGTCATGCAACCTGATAAAACTATTTATCATGTTAAACACATGTTTAAAGTAAAGTTAAAACAGACAGGCTTTAGTTCAGTGTATGAAAAAACTTGTTTTAACATCAAAACGTTTTTGGAACAAAGGTTTTTAATGATTTAGATATGAGACCCGATTTCAGTCAGAAACTATCGCTGGTTAATCCGCAGCTAACTGAAGACTTCATACCAAACTAAAATTTGTTTCCTCAAAATAATCTCTTTATATTTAGTGGAACCAATATAAATACTAATAAAAAAAAATTACAGTCTAAATAAACAGTCTTTACTATTTCATATGTAGGTGTTGTGTTATGATGATTTCTTCGGATTTTAGGTCTAACTGTAGATCTGCAGTGAAGTGTTCACCATCAGCACCGATTGCTGATACTTGAAGGTGATACTATCAGCCCCGAACCTTCATCCACACTATTTTTAAAAAACTAAAAACTGGGCGAGTGCCTTTACTCAAATTTCATAGCAGGGTAAACACAGCATTGGTGCAACTGAGTTCAAAGTGTTAAACAAGAACACTAACAAAAAAGAAAAACATAGATACATATTATGAAAGCATGAATTTACGTTAAAAAATGTTCACTAAGAGTGAATGAATACAAATACAAAATGAATAGATTGGCAAAATGATTCATTATATCTGAATGTAAAGTCTTTGTATATTTCCAACTTCACCTGTATTTTTTCAACATTCTTGAATGCCTGTGCAAGATGGTTTTCAAGTGTTTGGTGTGTCTAATTGCTCTTCCCCACTAAGAGCTGTTGCTATGGTGACAGTATTAACACACATGCTATTTGTCTCTAGAATTAAACTTTGTACAACCCCAACTGTCTCGGTTTTACAACCTTTTTTGTTAACTTGCAGGGAAAAGTGAATGAAAATGTTTATTCTCTTCCTATCTGTGATGCATCAGAGGCATGATGCATCATAGTACTGCACAGTAAGACTTCACTTTTTAATTTGTCATGTTAATGGTTTTCTTTTTCTTAATTGTACTTTAAACACAAATTCATGTACTTTCAAATGTATTTTTTTCAAATGCAAAGTACAGGAGACGTTGTACTTGCATCTTAATGAAAATGTAGGATGGATTTGCAAGAAACACAGACAGAATGATAATGGTTCACATTTTTGAGCACAATTTTTGTTTCTTTGGGAAGATATGGGGGTGTGGATTGTTGTCACTCCTCCGTATGAGGCAGATTCTGTGTATAAAGGTTTTACTGCCATCTTCTGGTGGCAAAGGAACTCAGTCGTTAAGAATGTAACTTTGCTGTTATAATCAAGCACACACTGGATTTGAACTGAGTCACTAGATAACTTGCATACACACAGCTACAGAAACACTAAGGAAGCCTCCCTTCCCACAATGTCTATTTAAATACATCTTATGAGGTTAAGATGTATTCTCAACCTCATAAACCTTTTTGGATGATTCTGCTTCTAAATGAACATAGGCGTCTCTTCAAAGTCTTTAACAGTTATTTATCTCTCAGAAAGTTCACAATAGTAGGCGGACCTAGGCGTCAGCAAAACACACACTCGCACACACACACCCAATTATTTTATACTGACAACATGCAAAAATCAATTTTTAATTTTGTTTGGGGAAAATGGAGCACAGTGAGCAATGCAAAATCGTTTGGCTGCTGTCTTTAAAAATGTGCCTCCTTACTGATGAATGTAAACTGGCATATGAAGAGGCAGGAAAAAACAAATACGCTCACAGACACAACAATTATCTGTATAGCAAATACACAATTATTCATTGATCATGCTAATTTTTCTATTTATTTATTGACCGACCTGATAACCTCTCTTTACTGCACCATGTCTTATTTCTAACTTGTTGGGGGCTAATAATCCATCTGGGCTCCGAAGATGACCAGTAGCAGAGTTAATTACAGTTAGGATGCAATCAGACTTGCAAGTGCCTGCCTTGCCTTGTTCTGCTTCCGTGTTTGTCTTCTTTCCTCTCCACTGTACAAGTGCAGTTAATAATAGAGCCTTCATTAGCCCTACAATTTCCCTTCTTGTCTATACAGACAGACACAAAAAGCTGCAAACTATGAAAATGGCAATGGATTTTTGGGAATGTAAAAATTTGTGCAGTCCGATGTGGAATGGCCTCTGGACGCTGGACTGTTATGTATAAAGTAGTAGAGCTTAAGTTAATGGTTAATGTGTCGATCTTCTCTGAGTAATTCTAAGTCAGTCTAAGTTCATTTCAGTGTCTCATGTGAACAAAACATTGTTCACATGTTGTCTCATGTGAACAAAACATTGTTCACATGAGACACTGACATTGCTTATTACAATTGCTTATTACAACGTCAATGTAGCCCTCTAGGATAAGAAGATAAATATTCACAGGAGATTGGCTCCCTGGTTTGATTCAGAGCTGCACATTTCAAAGCACAATGGCCGGAGATTGGAGGAAAAATTGTTCTATAGAGATCTAGAGGAGTCCAAAGTAACTTGGAAAAATAGCCTATTATTATACAAAATTGATCCTTCGCCAAAGAAGAACACTGTACATTTCATCATTAATAGAGGATAATAACAGTAATTCTAGGTTTCTTTTAATACAACTGCCAGACTTACACAGAGTCATACCTCTGTTGAGCCACCCAGTCCCTCAGACTTTATAGGATTTATGTATAAATAAAATTTATGTATTAAAAATACAGTTATTGGCATCATCTCCAACATATTTAGAAAATGAGGCAGCATTGAACTGTAAAAACACTGTTCTGTGTTTTTTACTGTTTTAATTCAGTTAACCTTTCTAAGTGATCAAAAACAATTTAAACTTAATTTAAAGCAACAAATGACTGCCACAAGAGAGTCAAGGATTTCTCAAACATGCATGAGTTAAAAAACACTATTTTCTACTTAATTGCTTCAAGCAGTTTTAGGTAAAACATACTTAAAACTTCTTCTCTCACCTCATTCCCATGAATCTTTTGTCCAGTAGCTACTCTTCTTTGCGCCACTAGAAATAGAAACTCTGTTTTTTTTTTTGTGCTTTAATAACCTCTTTTAATGCTGTCACTGAGTGCAGAGCGGTACAGAATACAGAAAAAAAAGATGCAGAGAACACTAAAGTAAAAATAAAATAAAAATGTAACAAAAACCTTCTCAACATTGTGAGGAAAAAAGACCTTGCCCAATCAGACAACCCATTAGGAATGACGTGTGTGTAAAAGGCATTTTCAGATCATCTGCTTGCAAGGTGCAAAGGCAGCTATATTATTTCGCTTCATTAGAATGCAGAATATTATTGAAAGAACTGCTCTGTAAAGCTTACATCTTAGTATGTACTCAGTCTGGCATACCTGTCCAGGCTCACAAAAAATTACTGGTGACTGAAAACAAGGAGAGTAACAACTCAAAACTGCTTCTTAACTACCTGCTGAGACAATTTCTATAAGACAAAAAGACACTCTAAATCCAAGAGGACATGTGATTTGGGCTCTTTCGCAGCTGTAGACGAGTTGGCTGAACCTGACGCATATGCTACTCAGACATCTCCTCGAGGACATAAAGTGGATAAAGCACAGTGAAAGAGGCCCCAAGAGGAATGACTCAAAAAAACAGTGAAGGAGTTGTATCTCTCAGGTGGGCTAGAAGTGATGCAGAGCAGCAGCTGGAAGAAGTTGCTCAGAAAAGCATATTTGGCTGGTTTGAGGTCACTCACTTACAGAGGAGTACTGGATACTGACAAGAGTAGACACTCAAAAGACATTAATATTACAATGCTTAAGAGATTTGGCATAGGCTTGTATATATTATTTCCACAGTAAGGAACCATTCTAATGCAGTGTTTATTTTAGTTCTAATATTCCTTACAAATTTACTTGAATATTACAGCCATTCAGACTATAATGTTGATAAAGACTAGCACAGCACCTTGCAAAAATATTCCTCTTTCCGCATTTTCTCACCAACCAAAAATGAAAAAAAAAAAGTTTATAAACCTTTAAAATAAAAATCTTAAAATTTTGGGATATATATATATATATATTCGGCACTACTAGATCAGTTCTTTGTAAAGCCACCTTCTGTACGTAGAGTTGAACTTGCATTTAGAAACTAAAGTTTTGCCCATTTTTTTCCTGGAAGGTGAACCTCCACCTCATTCTTAAGCAGTGGCCTACAAGATATTTAGATAAGTTCTTATGTGCTCCCAAAAAAATTACAAATTACAACATATTACAACATAGTGTCAAAAAACTAGTATTATTTTTATATATGTATTTTTTTATCATCTCTTGGAGAAAATAAATTAGAATGATCAGATAAAATCTTCTTTGCAATATATTGATGTCAAATTTACTTGAGTATGAGTTTTCTGCACCTTACAGTGATTTTGTATTAAGGGAAAAAAGCCAATCAGAAAATGTTCCCTACTGTTACTAGGCAGTATGTAGGAAGTCACAACATCTCAAAACATTGTGAAAGGCCAACAAGTCTAATCAATCCAATTCATTCCAATTCAACATATTGCCTCATTTAGATCCATGTGCACCCAATATAAAGTGTTCTAAGGAAACCCAGCTGATTAAACTGAGTCATTGATTGCATCAATCTGTCATCCAAAGCGAGCGTGTGTTGACAGTAAAAGGAGATAACCTTTTAACAGGAAGAAACCTCCAGCAGAATCAGTATAAGTGACCATCTGCTTTGACTAGCTGGCATGTAAGAGGTTATACAGGAGACAGAAAAATATATATTTTTGAGAAATAAGTTTTGGAATTAAGCCTAAGGTTTTACAAAACCTCTGTCAGATGGGTTAAAGCAGTCATTTAATTTGAGCAACTTTGTCGTTTTTTAAAGTAACATAACCAGTGTCAGCTACAACCTAAATCTGATTGAAAATATGTCTAGGGAGCTAAAGCTTTGGGAGATCACATGAAGACTTTCCCGCCTCAAAGACTTGGAGCTCATCATCAAAGTTACATTTTCAAAAATACCAGTTTAAATGGACGAAAAGCTGGTTATCATTTAGAAGAAGGGCTTCATTGTAGTACAGCCAACAATTTTCCTGTTATTGTTTTAAAGTGTATAAATAATATTTCCAACATTCCATAATAAAATGCAATTGAACAACAATTAAGTTATTTTTTTTCCCATTATTTATGCCCACTTTAGATTGTTTGTTTTAATTTTGTTGAAAGAGATGTTTATATTATCAGAAGTTATTTTTTTAGTTTAATGAAAATTGTTTAATATGTCAATCTCCCAGATGTATGCATAAATTTAGGCTTGATTTCATGACAAAACTGAATACACTGAGGTAATAGAAGCAACATCTCCGTTTGTGGCAGATAAACTTGACAGGATGATGAATGAGAGGATGACTGAAGAGCTTTTCATCATATACATAAACCTATGTGATTCACTTTTCAAGCATGTAGAAATAGAAGCCTGACAACTAACTTTGGAATGATAATTTGGAGGGCTGTTCAATAATGGTCAGAAATCCACAAGGGAAACAAACTCAGAAGATATTCTTTCATCGCGCTTTTGGGTGGTAAAATTTTTAACAATGATGTCTTGCAGCAACAAGGCCCTGGGTTCTAATCCTGGCTCGGATCTTTCTGCATGACGCTTGAGTTTGTTCTTTGGTGTAGATGTGTGTGTATGTGATTGTTTGTCTCTTTGTTATCTTCTGTTACACTCCTGACCTGTCCAGAGTATTTTCTGCCTCTTGCGAATTGAACAGTGAAGATAGACAACAGACATTCTGCGACCCTATAAGGATTAAGATGGTAGAAAAAAGTTAATTCTAAAGCTTTTATTTTGTTTGCTTGTTTTTGTTTTTTGTTGGGTTTTTTTGCCAGGACTCATGGAGTAACTAGAAACTTTAAATCTCATCTAACAAAGCTAGCAAAGCTAAAATTCAATATTCCCTAAATACAGAATCGAATTGCTCTGAAAGGAACAGACTGTACAAGTAACACTCCTTAAAAACTCAGCAGCTTTGCTTGTTTACATTTATGTCATGCTCCATCACAATTTGGTTTGTGTGCAAAAAAAGTCAAACCCTGCCGTGAAAAATCGACCCCAATGGAAAGGCATGACTTCACCAAAACAATGATTACATCATGTCAGGAAAGAATGCATTCGAAGCAAGGGCACAAACACTGACTAGTGGGTGCGGAAAAAAAGCCAGTGTACTTGCAAAATGTAATGCCCTCTCAGAATACTACACACAATTGGAAAACATTGGCACTGTGTTTAAATGACAAACAGCAAACACAAAACTATAGGAAGACTTTTGGTACATACCAAAGTCATTAAGACAGCAGGGGCTTGGGGCCACAATGAAGACTACTGTGGCTTGTGATCATTCTCAAATTTCTACTATCTGATTGCAGCAGACATATCCAATCCTACGGTCAAATTCTGCTCATAAAGAAGGCCAAGACCTGCGTTCAGTTATTATGGCTGAAAGCATTGACTGCTATATTTGTGTGAGGGGGGAGCGTGTGCGTGCATGTGTGTGTGTTGGGAGAGCCTGTGTGTGTCTATATGCTGTATGAAACAAAAGAGGGACATTGCAAGACTTAGTATGCCTCATAATACCCTAAGGATATGCATCCTTCTAT
This sequence comes from Gambusia affinis, assembly GCF_019740435.1. Taxonomy (NCBI): domain Eukaryota; kingdom Metazoa; phylum Chordata; class Actinopteri; order Cyprinodontiformes; family Poeciliidae; genus Gambusia; species Gambusia affinis. The sequence goes on along the minus strand of NC_057871.1, from coordinate 18,201,245 downwards.
AGTGAATTATTTCTGAGATAACTAGACTCCATCAAAAGAGTAAAACTCTGACTGTTGTTAGGAACAACAGCGACAATGGAGTCTCCTGTGAGTAAATTTGTGGTGCATTTCCACACTATTTTCTTTTGGTGATGAAAAAACTCCTGGCATAAAGAGTGTGTTCTGGCATAATGGGTCCATTTTGAATAATTGGCCCAAATATCCACACAATTAACTTGTTGCTGTGCCTCTGCGGCACATAAAATTAGTCAAAATAAAAGTTTTGTGAAGAAAAAAAAAATAGTCCTTACACACCAAGTTCATTGATTCTTTCAAAAGGCCCTATCCTCAGCAGTAATTTCCTAATAAGCACATGCTTTTAAATGAAATTACAGAGATTTTCAAAGATCTGTTCCTCACTTTCCCCCACCATCTTCCACCCCCTTCGCTACTAAATAAAAGTGCTGCCTGGTCATTTTGGCTGCATTACCTGTCTCCTCTCGTATAATAATGTAATTACCCGGTGACCAGTGTGATCATCTTGCTGAATTACACCGTGACCTCTGTCTGTGCAGCTTGCTTTCACGGCTCGCCACTCAGTGGGGTAATGGGGAAAGACCAAACCCAAATGATCACATTTCTGATGAACCTTGCGAGTGGAAGCATGCACCATAATGGGCACGAGCAAGCTCAAGGACAACCAGGACAGAAAGCAGAGATCAACATTATGCAAATGTATGCAGTGAAATTAGAAAGTTACTGAGGAAAATAATATATATGTTTGTGATAATTATTGTTTTTTTTTTGTTTTTTTTTCAACTACATGACTGTCCCTTTGCTAATCTCCTCTCTGATCAGCTTTGTTTCTATCACTGACTTACTTTTTTTTTTTTTTTTTTTTTCTAAGCTGTAAGCGTGTTATTAAATGCTTGTTACTGTTGTTCTTAGGAGTTTGAGACTAATATGTTATTTAAGAAAGTAACGCCGAGAAGAAAGCACAACATCACCAGGGAATCATGAAATAGAATTTTTGATCTGCTTTGCATGGGCATATTGAACATCTCCTGTTGTTCTCAATGGACCACTTCTAGTCTGAAATTCTAGACACCCCCTGTAGACCAGCATGATACATGGTCAGTTACTGGGTCAGCATATTTCTTTGATATTTAGTTTGTTTTTAGCTGCTTTGATCTTTGTGCTTTTTTTTTTTTTTTTTACTTGCTTTAATGTATTATGAAGGGGCTTGTCTGATAAATTCCAAACATCCCCATGAGTGTGTAAGGTAAATGAGTTGCTAATACTGAGGAATAGTTCTTTTTAAATGTAGAACATATTTAATAATTTATAGTTTTAGTGGATTGTTTCGGAAAGGCTATCTATACAGTGCCACGTGACATTTGGGGAAGTTAATAAGAAATGAGTATGACAAAGCATAACAGAGCAAAAAGGCTTTGATGCAACGAAATACAGTGAGATGATAGGGCCTACATTTTTTTCTTTTTCTTTCTTTTCTCAAAACAATTTTAAGAGCAAAAATAAATGTAGAAATCAGTAACAAGTTCTGTATGTGGGTTAATGCAATCTGAGATGTAATTATCATTCAAAAGCACATGAAAGAAACTGAAAGTTATATGGATAAACATAGGCTTATGCAATAGTAGCTTTTTGTTTTTTTGTCTTTTTTAATGTGAGTGGGACAGTTCACTTTCCTGCAGAGCACATAATGTTCCACTTTACCTCATTCAGCCATTTTTGTAGTGTGATCAAAAATACACCTGTACCTCACACATTTCACTTTCCTCTTTTAATTTTATTTTTTATAAATACAAAAAGTATTTTCTTTCCACTTCACAAATATATACTATTTTTGGTTTCTCTATCACATACAACCTGGTGAAAAAAATAAAATTGTTTGGTTGTAAAATAACACTATCAGAAACAAAAGGCAAGGGTCCACCAAGCCTCACAAATACAAAACAATCTTTTGCTTTATTCAAGAATTTGACTGGCCAGTCTAATGGTTTATGTACAAATTAGACTCAAAACTAAGTCCACACCACATGAAAGGTCAAAATATTTTAATGACAATAATGAATGTGAGTGATGATTGGCATCCTCGCCTCAGGATCGTTTCTCGGGTCAAGAGATAGATTGGTGAGTGACTGACAGCGTAAACATGAATTACTGCATAATCAGGAAATGGTGGGTTGCCTCATTGAGCTGGTTTCCATGGAGATCTTATTCTGAGATTTGGACCTTGACAGACTCGAATCTGCTGTGATGTAACCAGTGATGGCATAGTAACTTTGAAAAAGTAACTTTAATCGGATTACTGATTGCCCCTTGAAAAAGTAAGTTAGATTACTAATTACTTGATTTGGAAAGTAACTAAGTTACATTAAAAATAACTTTTTCAGTTACTTTCAGCAGCTGCTAACAACAACGCTCTGCCACCTGTGAATATTACATTGAGCTTTGCTAATACTTAATTGCAAGTTATTTTAAAAAGCTAATATCAACAATGTATCTCCACTTATAAGGTTGAACTGAAGGGGACATTGTTTAATGGTTACAACGGTACTAAAAAACTTTAGTAATTTGGTAATTTTTGTGTATTTTGTGTGTTCCGGTATTGTCTGGAAGACTATAAATAGAATTTGACCCCCATCCCCCCGCGCTCCAGCGTCCACGTTCTGCGTTACGGCCCTGCGTTTGGTGTCAGAGCAGCTCACAACGCTCCTCCTGCGGCTCCACATCTCAGATGGCTCATGCACAGATTTGTGACACTTCTCTTAATATTAATAATTATAATGGCGTTTAGCTACACAACTTTACAGACACATTCATTCGTGTCTGTTTTCATGTTTATTGTGCTGTCCATATTAGTCTCAATGTTAGCAGTTTGTTGTAGCGCAACGGGAAGCTCGATGTCATTCACAGCAAATATATTAACTTGACATTAACAAAAACACAGCGGGACGGATCATCTGGGAAATGATGAATAGGGAGAGCCTGACTAAAACTAACTGAAGATCAGACACATTCTGGGGTGTATGTCTGCTTATTTTCAAGTCCAAATAAGCAACTTCATGTTCAAAAACAAGCCCAAAAAGCGCAATCCACGACTCATTAAATCTGCAAGCGACTTTAGAAAAAATAACCCCAAAGCCGCTCATAACAATCAGACTTGGCGACCGAAACTCAAAATAGTTCCTGTTTTTTTTCCAGCAACAAAATGTTCATATCTCTCTTCCCTCTATTGTTTATGTTTCTGTCGCTGCTGATACTGTCGCATATGGCGGTCACTCCCCTGGAGAGGAAATAAAGTTTAATTACAAAATAAAATAGTAATGCACTGTAACGCAAGGTGGTTTTGATAAGTAACTGTAGTCTGACTACTAGATTTGAAATAGCAACAGGTTAGATTACTCGTTACTGAAAACAGTGGTCCAACCCCATAACGCGTTGCATCACTGGATGTAACATTTAAGGATTGGCTGTAACAGTGACAATAATGACAAGCAGAGGGAGGAAGAGAAGAGAGATTCAATTTATTTTACATTAATTGGTTTCCAAATATATCTGTGTAAAATATTATACTTATAGAATTGCTGTTGAGTTCAGATGGCATAAAATGTAAAACAACAAAATATGAAAGTGACAAAAGGTTGATTTTCAGACTGTACTTACATATTTCCTGACAGTATGGCCAAAGTGAGGGATTGAAACAGGATTTACTTGCTTCATGACGAAAACCCAACATGTATCGGCTCTCATCGTAAAGCAGTTTTAAAGTTAACAATGAAAATCGATGTGGCAGTCTCATCTAAAGGACAAAAAATATTAAATAAAAATCATTCACTTGTGACTGCGAGGAGAAAAATATCACTAACCCAGTCAACATCTTCATAAATGACCAGACATACTGTTGCTTGGACCTCCGAGTATCAGCTTTGTTTGCATTTTGGCGGCCTGCCACTTGTGCACTGCAAACATGTTTGTTTTCCATCATCTCCGTTTTGACCATCTGTGTTAGTAGTCTCGCTTTCTGATGCTTGGAGAAGTAGGGCTGCCAAGGGCTCGTCTGCACATTGAAGAGAATGGAAAGCTCTGATGTCTTTGCTCTGCCAGCACTCCAGAGTTTTGCATTCAAATACACACATAAATAAACTCGCGCACAAAAACAAAAAGACACACAATTATTTAGCATTTGTAGAATTATGTATGTATAGTCGCTAAGAGCAAATCCACTCACTCGCTCACACATCTGTGTCTTTGTTGCCACTCCAGCTCTTGTCTTCTCCTCTGGTGCCCCTTGTAGAGGGCTTTGATATCGCTTCCAAGCCTGGTTCCTGCTGACCTGCTTTGATGCTAGTGTCTAGTTGTCTTGTCATCTCCCTTTTCTTTTCTTTCCTCCTTCTCTCTCTCTTCCCTTTTGCTTTGTCGATACAACAATGGTGCCGGAAGCAACCGCTCAAAATCTCTTTCTTCCTCTCCCAATGTCTTATTCTTGCCCTCTGTCTATTTTCATTATCCTCTCAATTCCATGTTCCACCTATTTTGATGGGTATCTAATTTATTTGTCACATGTTTTCAACAATTTAAATACTGCTCTTTGATTTTTTGCTTTAGTAAACTGTTTATATAAATACAGTATTTTTATTAAAAGCGTGTTCTATCATTTCATCTATAATCAATCTCTACTGAAGGCTGATGTGTTGCTATTCTGCTGAAGTTGAAATAATACTTAACAAATGGAGAAATGTATCTGTAATCATGCCATTTCAAAATGAATGTGTTGCTTAGCAAGAATTAAAATGCGTAACAAGATAGGGATGTTTTGTATATATAATGTCTTTATTTTATTTTGAGTGACAAATATGACATGATTCCAAAGGTGTTCACAAATCCATGATCACTTCTTCCCTGTTTTTTTTCTTATAAGATTAATAGTGCCTTAAAATACTGTTATTTACAAAAGCAAAAAGCCCACTCACTGACATGTGACTGCTCAAACTTCATGTTGTGCCATATATGTTTGTTGATCCGTTTATCCATGTCTCTTTCAAAAGTAAAGAGTACACTAAAAACAACTTTAGAAAAAAAAATGAAGGTATACAGTATGTTTTTCTAATAGGGACCAAGCTTAATTGCTTGAAAGGCAGTTTCTGTTAAAGTAATTTGGAAAGTGAGTAATAGATGGAAAAATTGGTTGATTAGCATAAAAACTGAAGCTGAGGGTTGATACTGATAACACTTACTTCTGGTCCCACCTTTGTTGTAATTAGATTATAGCTAGTTCAGCTGTAAGGCAAAGTCATCCTACTTCACTCTTTTGTCAATCTTCTGTCAAGCATTTTATTTTATTTTTTTGTGATGTGAAAATCTTTTTTTCTTCTCTTCTCTCCTGCAGGTGTTTGTTTACACATGTTATGTGCTGACAGAAGTCTGGCACATCAGACTTCTTACTGCACCAAATTAAGGTAAACCGAGAGAAGACTGTCAGATGCATCTCAAACATAAGCATATCAAAAGGTATATTAAATTCACTAATTCAGTTCAAACACTGAATCTATCTAAGATTTTAGTATGGAAGCTTTATGCTACGTTCAAACTACAGCCTCCACAATCATGGGGTAGACTGCTAACTTGAGAATTGGCCAGGAGACAGTCATTGCCATTTCCATCAAAGATTGTGAAAATTCATTGCTGAAGAGGATGACTGTTCACAAATTGTGGTGTCCTCTTTTCAGATGAAAGGAAATTTTGCAGTTCAATTTAAAATCGATGCTGTGATGTTTTAAGGACAAACTTTCGAGGCTCTGTATGTGTCAAGTGTCTTGCAGTATGTATAACTCAGTTCCATAGTTTGTGATAATCAGGAGATTCATGTTATGTCCTGGTGTTGTTCATCTGTGATTTTTGAAATCAACAGTCAGCACAGATGTCTTTAAGGAAATTCTGGTGGACTTTGTGGTACTATCTCCCAAAAACTTTCAAAGAGATGTTGGTTTTATTTTTCAGCAGGCACATCACCTGCCCACATTTTTATTCAAGCCTCTGCTTGATCAGCCCAACTCTTTTGATCTAAGCAACACAGAATTCATGAAATATTGTCAACAATGCAAAGAAGCTAAAACAATGTGGGCTACTGAAACAGAATGACAGATTCATCATCTTGCCATGCCACAGTGCACTGTTGCAGTAATTGATGTGCAAGGAGCACCTTTTTGTTTTGAAACATTTATTTTAAAATTAAACAGTTTACGGACAATGCACATTATAAACACTCCTGCAAATTGTGGATACCCCACATCATGCTCTTGCATAACTGATTTTTACATGCAAGTGCGTTATATTTCTGTTTGCTTGAGAGACCACACATGCTGGTCTTGCAACTTTTGGATGACAGTTTCCTCAGGAACCGATTGCTCCCATAAATAACATTGCACATCTGGATAGTAGGGAAGTATAGTGGGGGCATGTACGTGACAACATGGTGAGAGTGAGAAGGTATGCTGAAACTGACAGTGAGGAATATGAGGTGAAGTGACCAGTTTGAAATGGAGGGAAGAAAAAAAGATGTAAGCTATGAGTTAAGGAGAGTAGGTTAAACAAACTAAAAGCAAGATACTGGAAGCAACAGAGGGGATAGTGGCAAAAACGAAGCCACTTAAGAAGTGGAGTGAAACAGAGAGAGCTCTAGACAGTGGGAAATGGAGAGTAAATTGACTGCGGCGTGTCACATGGAAACAGTCCCTAATTGGCCAATCAGCCGACCCCAGATTGAGGCTGCCACTTTCTCTGACACTGCAAGTGCACCTGTCCCTCTGACAGGCTCAACCTCACACACACACACGCACACACACCCATTCACCCACACTCTTCTTCAAACATAACAGCTGCCACCATTATGACCTCTTCATCCCCCCCTCTCCATTTCTGATATGTACTTTGAAGAAAGAACTTTGACAGACATATCAAAGTCAGATAAGTATTTTTTTCTTTTTCTTTTTATAACACATTGTGACAGGATAACCTCACACACACACAGATAATGCATTCAAACTCTTCTTCAAACATAACAGCTGCCACCATTATGACCTCTTCATCCCCCCCTCTCCATTTCTGACATGTACTTTGAAGAAAGATCTTTGACAGAAGAAAATTGTAGGAAGAGGACAAAGAGAAGAAAAGGCAATAATAGCCAAAAGTTTAGATTTAGTTTACTATTCAAAATAAAACAAAAAACAGGCCAAAATCTACACTATTTAATATATGCCACCAGCTTACTGGTATTCTAAAAAACTTTTATTAAATCCATCAAATAGTTTCCATGATTTACTTTGATGCAATATTTCTAACATCGCCATTCACTTAAGGAATCTGCAAGATCTGTCAAATGTGCTTATATGGCATAAAATCAGATAATAAAAATGCTACCACTTGAAAACTTGGTGTGTACCAATCAAAAACAAATGTTTTCAGCACAAATGTCAGGCTCCTGAAAAATATGTATGTTTCTATGCACTCACTACTTGCTTGGCCTCCTCTTGCATGAATTACTCCATCAATACGCCACGGCACAGAGGTGATCAACCTGTGGCACTGTGTAGGTGTAATGGAAGCCCAGATTGCTTTGATAGCTGCCTTCAAGGTTAGTCTGCCAGTATCGGTGAATGTGATCTCTCATCTTCACAACAGGCCATACAGTTGATATGGCCTGTTGGGTTTGATCATTACCCCTAGAATCAAAAACAAGCAATATTGAGCCAACTTTTGGTGCCTTTGGCAGTGTGGGCTGGTGTCAAAGCCTGCTGGAAAATAAAATCAGTTTATCCGTACAACATGTTAGCAGAGGAGAGCATGAAGCGCTCAAGAATTATTTATAATCATCATTTCAGTATTTTTGTCAAGGTCTGAATTTGTTTATCTGGTGCCTCTTCAGGTGTTTCTGAGCACATTGATAGGAGCACAGTTTTTGACCTCTTTCACAAAACCAAAGAACAGAATAGGTTCTGATGGCTCTGGAGGTTGCATTTTTAAGAACTTTTGTTCTAATTAGCTGATTTTTTTATTTAATTTTGATCAAAGCTCATGATTCTTACAGTCCTTTTAGAAGAACTTTGTTATTGTCCCTGTTCCTAAACTCATAGTCTCCCCCATTCCCTAAATGTATGTTCAGATTACTAGTGCTGAAGTCTTTTGAAAAGATCATCAAGCAGCTTTTTGTTTTTTGAGCCAAAACCAGTTCTCATATTGACCAATTTCAGTTTTATTATATGCCTAGCTGGGACTTGGAGGATGCAAATCCCACACTTCTAAATTTGATTTTAAAAAACCTAGAAGCTTCACAAATTTTTGCCCAATTTCTTTTTTCTCGACTTCTGTTCTGCCGTTTTTGCATCTATCTTTCAGCTAAAAGGTTAAAGTGTCTTTTTAATGCTGATGTTGGCCTCATGTTGAAATTTACACTACTTTACTTCTTTACTGTTAGGTCTCGGAGAGTGAAAGTAAACAGGGTCCTTTCTGTATGTTGTCTTATCCTCCACAGCCCACTCTCCCCAGGGCTGTGTCTTCTCACCTCCTTTATTTATCATGTACAGAAATTATTGTCGCAGTCAGCACCTTCTGCAACATATTTTAAAGTTTGCTGACGACGCAGTTATTGTATCCCGTCTTAGCAGTGATGACCCTGATCATGGGGCAGTGATCAGGGAGTCCACTGACTGGTGTGAGACCTCTTTTCTACAGATTCATGTCATAAAGACTGAAGCAATGGTCATAGATTTCAGGAGAAGCTGTACTAATCAACTACCTGGTGTAATTTCTGACAAAAAACGTAAAAGTCACAAATCAATACAAGTACCTGAAAACAGTGGCCCTGAAAACACCCTCTGACTTCTGTCAGAGGGTGTTTTTAGGTTGACGATTTACTGTGAATTCCATTTTGCATTGCAAATGTTTCATTCCTATTTTATTGAGTCTGTTCTTACTTTTAGTATTGCTTGAACTTTTAGCTAGTAGAGTCAGGGATATACTTGTTGTTGTGCATATATTCTAAAATTGTTAGAATAAATTTCAAGAACCTTACTTATCTGTACAAGACATCCTTTTCTCTCTCTACCCAGGTCAGATTCAACACCAGCATGTAATGGATGGCATGCTTGGAGGGATTTTCAAAATATCTTTACTTAATTTTAATTTAACTGATTCTGCATAATTTAGTATATTCTTACAGTCTTTGAATATTTGGGAAAGTTCAGAATATTTTGTTGCAATGCTTGCATTAGCTTTTACATGTGATGAATTAATTTCTGATCACTTCGATTTGAAGAACTCACTAGTACTCTGCCATCCCCTTTACCAGCTTTTGCATCACTTCATCACAGAAAAGACTGGCACCAACCTGATCATTGCTCAGCTCACCACTCATTATCAATCCCTCTGAAAACATTAAGATGGACATGACGTTATTGTAGTTATTGTTAATAATTCGTCATCTCTTGTTTTATCTTTAAATAAATATTCTAATCTCAATTTGGTAGCTTCATTACAAATGCTAAGTTAATTACTGATTTAAAAGAAATGCAAACTAATAATCATACAGTAAATATCCTTTTTGTGAAGGTTACAGTGTTTAAATACTATTAATCAAATGTCTTGAGTGAGTTCTTATTATTTTGGACGACATTTATGAAAATAACACATCTTGTTACCTTGGTTATCCGGTATATGTAACATGCTTCAGAAGTTTAATGAAGCCAGCCAAATGTGTTTTAACTGAAAAAAAAACCATAAAACAATTACTCATCTGCACAATCAGATTTTCCCCATTTATGCCGCCATCCTTGTCGCGCTCGCTGTCTAAGGAACTGTGAGTCGAGTTAAATTAACCGTTTCAATGTCACAGCACAAAAACTAAGCATGTTTTCTAGTCGACATAGCTTGGTAACTGAAACTGACACTAAATAAAGATTGTGGACACAGCAACAAATAAAAACGTTTTATCTGAAGAATCTATCTCTTCTCTTCTTCTCTGCACATGTGAAGAGCCTTCACGCTACCCGTGAATATTATGTCCTCAATGTTGATGTTCAGAAATTACCATGAAATGTATAAAATTATTAGCCCCGTCATTGCCTTTCTATGCAATTCTGTGCAATTCTCATTTCCCTTCATTGCTCCATCAGCTCGATACTTCTCTCTTTGCAGTGGAGCATGGTTGTTTACAGCGCAGGCAATTTACAGTAAACATCATGGTGTCGAACTTGCATATGTCACGGTCAAATGTTAGCAATTGGGTAAAATTAAAAACTTCTAGACTCCATGCCAGCATCAAAAAAATAAAAAGGTTTCTGGTATGGTCTTATGTAAAAATCTGGTTAACTTCACCAGAAAATGGAAATCAATCTGCTTAATCCTTAGGACAGGTGTTTTTATGGTCGTAGATATTCAGATTCAGAGTTGAATTCTCTTTCTGAAAACACAAAATGCTTTTGTTTTGCAATCTCTTGAGATTCTTGTCAATGTTTCAAGCAATTTTGCTGTTCTTGCCAATGTGCAGGCATTTAAATCTGTCTACCTAATAGGATGTAACGAGTTGTCAGTTCTGTCTGATATCAGGCGATGCAGGAACCCATTTTGATCAGGAATGCACTGTGTGACGCAACTGCTTGGGTCTTCTGAGGGGTTCTAAGTCTTTGATCTTCACACAGACACAGCTATGTGACCCAATCAGGCCTCAGTTTATCAAAAGCCATCTGGATACTGTTTCACCTTCCACCAAGATGTGCCTGATGTCTCTGTTAATCTGCTGTCCCCATATCTGTATGACTCAAGCCACTTCTCAGCTTGTACAATCCTTTATCTTATTCTGAGGATTTTAGTCTTCACAAAGCTTTATCCACATGGCAACTAATTGCAAAAAATATATTTTAACAATTAGTTGAGGCTAACCTTTGCACAGGAAATATACCTTGAATTTAGCCTATATTTAACTTGTCTCTAGTGTGCTAATGGGAAGTTTGGCTCTTTCAGTTCCCAGACTACTTTTAATTTGTTGTCTTCTGTAACTTCTTATTTTAACTTAACTTGGAAATAATAGATATTTTACATGTTAATAAATCCCTTTGCATTTAGTATTTTTATGAGAATCCTTTGTCAAGTCTGGGTGAGATCAATCCTAGTTTCTATGTATTCTATAATTACAAATCACTAATTAAGCCAGAAAAGTATTGGCCCTCTGAGTGATTAAATGTCAAGGAAAGAAGCACACATTAATGCCTGCTTTTCTCTTTCAGAATTGACAGCAGCCGTGGAGATACGTTTTATTTTGTGCTTCATTATTTGCAGGATCAGACATGCTAATAGATAAACATTAAATAAGCAATTATTTTTATGTATCTGTAGTAAAATTATTATTGTGCGATGACTGAAAATGTCTGCTACTTTTAATAAAGAGAAGTGTGATAGTCAATGCTGTACTATAGGCTCAACCCCTCATGGATAAGCAAATATCAACAATAAGTGGATGCATGAATGCTTTAATGACCTCCCCAAAAATGTCTAAAAAGGTTTTGTTGAAATGCTTGTGTTTACAAGTTAAAGTTTCTCCTGCAGGGACATATGTGGAAAACCAAATAGAGCATTGTGTGTGGCAGTAGTTAGAGGTTACAGACCTCGACACGACTGTCCCGAGGTGGAGTGTTCACACCCTCCAGCCCCCAAAAAATAAACCTTTAGTATATTTCCAAAGTGCATCATGAAGAATCTTTAGACATTGATTTATGTGATAACCCTCAAATGTGAATGTTGTTTTGTATTTGTTTAATGTTTTATTCAATTGAATTCAATTTTAGTTTTAAAACATTCCTTAAAAGTAGTAATGTGAAAGCAGTATAGATATAGCACCGCAGTAGATTGTTGACAGTCTTTTTCTCTGTAGTTGAAGGAAAGCCTTTTGAAAAAAATATATGGAATACAATTTTTTTATAGCCTGTCGAACATGATAGAGCTCTTGCATTACTCTAATTTGAAAGGAATGGTGTCTCAAGTTTGAGACTGGAGTCGCACTTAAGAAGGTGCCACTGGTATCATTGAGGCTGACAATCAGGTACCAGAGGACTGACAGATATTTGCATATGCTGTGTAAAAGGACCCAAATCTTTTCCCCCTCACTGTCTGACAACATATCAGATTAAACCTGTTTCAGTAAGGATTACTGAATCATCTCTATTTGGTAATTCACTGTTGATAAAAAAAATTAAAAAAATAGGAAAAATACTTATATGTGGTTGGAAAATTGCAAGAAATAATATTACCTGTTAAAAATTTTGATGACATGCCAACTTCTATGTGTGAAGTTGGCATGAAGATTGAAGACATTATTTGTTTGAGATGGGGGTGTTCACCACCCATTATCCCTGCCTTCTTGTGTTTCTTTCAAACAAATGCATGGTTCTGTACTACGAGTCCAAGAAACATTGAAGATCATTCAAAGGCATTATCTATACAACAAATCTATTTAGTGTTCATCCCCAATAATCAAATACAAACTTTGTTCACTTTAATAATACCAAAAAGGGCTTCAAGATTAACAATAGAAATAGAACGTGACATATTTCTACTCTTGTAAATAATTTAGTGGTCACAAACTGGCATGTTTGACATGTGCAGTATCTGGCATTAAGTCACAGATACTGAGGCTGTTATTGTTCCAAAACTCAGAAAGCAGTCCAGAATAGCCCTGCTTCTTTACTTAAGGGACTGGTCACGTCATGCTGTAGATAATACTTTCATTTAAACCCTTCAGATTCCAATTGGGCCGAGAAAAAAATACCTATTTTATTGGTTTGAGTATCTATTACAGATTTCTTGGTTTGAATAAACCAGGTCAAGTAGGCTTTATGTTCCTGCTGACCAGTGTGTTACGGGCATCTGTCAAAACCTCACTACTGAACACACACGCACATGCACACATTTTTTTTACTGTTTCACCGTTCGATTAATAAATCTAAAATATCAGTATAAAAATAAGTGTATGCTCTTACCCACCTAAAAACAAACACACACACGCCGACTTGCACTCACACCCACACAGAGTAAAGCAAGATGAATTACTGAAAGGATGGAATCTGACTTAACCCATAGTGGAAGTAGGTCACATGGGGGAGACAGGTCATCAGGGAAATAACTCTGCAGTTCCACTTCTTTTGACTCCGCCAGGAACCCTGAATATTCGTCTCATTGTCATTGTGCAACTGCTCCATGAAAAATATGTTCATGCATTGGCATCAGAAGCAAAAGTCAAATCCTAGACACGAGGAAAGCCGACATGCATTTACTATCTTTTCTGGTTCAGCTTTAGAAGACAGAGGAAATTAAATGAAAATTGTGTGGTAGAGAATAACCTACTAAGCGCCCTCTTTTGTTGAATGTTAAAACACTGTAAACGAGGAAAGACTTCAAAAAATGGATACATCAAAATAACTATGAGGATTCAGCATCTGGACCTGAGAGTCAAACAAATTGATGACAGTGGATCCCAAAATGATCAGCTTCCAACTCCCAGTATAGGGAGACGAGAATAGAGGCCTTCACTCTCAGCTATGCAAGCATTAAGCAATAGGTCTATTAATCAATGCAGCAAATTACCTTCAGAAGTCCCATACTAAGTGGTTTTTCTTAACAAGTGAGTTCCACAGGGCTGTGTATTCCAAACACCTCAGATCTGCAGAAGTCCTGTCACAGTTTAAATCCTTTTTGTCTGGTAGATTTTGATTCATGGCTGAGGGGAACTCAAAGTTAAAATGGCCAAGTGTGTACCTGCTCTAATACACATTATCTTTAAAAGGTTAAAGTGTCTTTTTAATGCTGATGATCACCTCTATGCTAAATATCTAAGGCAGGATAGAGAGTCAAAACCCTGAACAAAAAATGTCTTACTTTAATTCAGTGCTGTCACACACAGGCTCACATGAACCACCGTAACTGTACATATGCAGTAATTAAGCCATTTGCATATCTCAACAGCTAGCTCACCCTCTGGGTTTAGTGACAATAGTGGAATATTATGCATTTGTATGTAGCATTCTTGTCTATGTGCATGTAACTGTATGATGTGGCGCTGGGACAAGTAACTGGCTGCAGCAGCGAGATTCTGTCTGTAGTCCATATCACTCTGAACTAATCCAATTGTACAAAGAGAGAGCGGGAGACGAGGTAAGGGAGAGCGCATGCATCTGGCTACACTCCAATTCTAAATGGCACGCTGGATGGGGATATTTATTAGAGGCAGAGAGTACTGCAAACACAACCATTCACACACATATGCACACCAACACGCAGAAGCACATGCAGAGCACACTGCACCAGCTTATCTCCACACACATTCACACTTACAATCTTTCACATGCACACTTCCCGGCACGGCAATGAGTGGAAGCACTCATCCACTTTCTCTTTCTCTCTCTTGGAAAATAAATAAATAAATGAAGAGAATTAACATCTCACAATTCCTTCCTGAACAAAATCAAAGAGGGCAAACTGTAGATGCATGAACCAATATGCAATTAGAGTGACAAAATGACTCAGGCTTAGCTCTTCCCACCTCACTCTACAAGTCTTCTGCAGACCATGTCCAAATGTGAGGCTGAGGTTTGAGGGCTGGCTTGAAAGCTTGCTATCTGCTTCTTGTTGATATATATAAGTCCCACAGTGCCATCTTCTGGACAAATACACCCTGATATTGTATTAGCGTAGCAAAAACACATACATTCAGTTATGCTGAGTAGTCATTATGGTCATTTGTCTTTATATTAAATTATATTTTGAATTATCACATATATGTGTATACAATTTTCACAGAGTTTATGGATTTAAATGTGATTATGACGGCTTTTTAAATGTTTGTGATCATTAATTATATTACTTCATAAGGGACAAAAATTAACTTTCCTCAGTACATTGTAAATCATAATATAAACAACTGCTTTTTGATTTAAGAAGGTGGGTGCTGCTGAATTTACATCAGTCATTCATTTATCTTTTTCTTTAATACTTTTCCCTAATTGGCAATGGCTAGAATGACAAAAAAACAATTTCTTTCTTCTAAGACTGGTCTATCTTGTTCTCCTCATAGTAACACAGCCAATGATATTTATTTATTAAACCACCTGATCAAAATATCTGTACAAGAAGTACCTTGAACAAGATAAAGCATTCCATCCTGGGTTTTTTGTGTCACCCTCACTTGTTCTCTCTGTTTATATTACAGCCTGGCTAATATCCTGTTTCTCCACCATGGGCCAGCAGACCTGTGCTGTGGGTCAGAGTACCGTTTTTGACTTCAGATGAAAAGCTGATTTCAGGTCAGCCAACCCAATAAGCCCACGTAACACAAACTCCACACCTTCTTAATTTCCTGTCATAATAAAAAATCAGTAAATCAACTCGGCACACAACGGGGCATGTCGGAAGCTTGTCGATATTTTGAAGCTTGTCTTAAAAGGTAGATGCATCAGAAAAGGTGTGTTTTAATGCTTTTGTCAAGGTGATGTGAGGAAAACAATTAGTTATAAAAACAGGCCTTATGATTAGTGAGGATTCACAGAATGACAGGATGAGATGAAGCACAGAAGAGCATTACAAATTCTAATGTCTGTGGGGACTTAGAGATGTGATATGAGCCTAGGACGCTGCTGCTGGAATTTGGATTGGTGTGTGAGCATGTTTGTGTGGGTGTGCTTGCCTATGTGTGGAGGGGAATATTTATGGGTGCGTGTGCATGCGAGTATCAAACAGACAGATGAACAGACAGAAATAGCCAGAAGATGAAAGTGAGATATGTGGGAATGCAGACCGGGTGAGAGAAAATAGAGGAGAGGAGGTTTTGGGGTGTGAATGAAAAAGCAAGTGAGACTGACAAACTATTTATTGGTGGATTTACTGGGACAATAACAAGCTGGAGTTGATATTTCAACATCCTATCAGTGCCATGTTGTGTTTGTGTAAAAATTAACTACTTGAGTAGTAATAAATGGTTCTGCTAGTTTCTTCCCGTGTGTGTAGTCTTTTCTCTTTTCTATTACACACACCATTACCCTATGCCAAAAAATGTGTCATTGCCAAAAATCATCCATCATATGCTGCCAATCTCATTTTGAAGCAGAACACACAACACAATTTCTGCTATTCTGCTTCATTAAATAGCTTTTTAGAATTTCAGAAATTAAAAAGAGGACTCGTGGTACTTTCGTATTCTTGGAGATTAAAAATGCAGAGAACAACATCACACTGCAAATAACATGTTGATGTTAAAAATTGGCAAGTAAAAAGCAGATTTGTATTACACACGGGAAAAGATTTATCTAATACAAACTGAGTTTACCAAGATGTTAAAAAGTACAGAAAAGCCGTGGCTTTAAAACTCTTTATAACAAGCACAATACCATGCTAATATTTGGATCTATTTACATTGCATGTTTTAAAACAGGGAAAAAAAACAATTGCTTCTCACCAACTCCAACCATACAAACCAAGATGGCAACGTAAACACTGAGGTGGACAGTGAAGTCCTTCAAGGTCTTCAACTTGTCTGTCCCTCCCAAGCACATTATCTGTTTTAGTTTCTATTGGACAGCATATTATTCACTGCACTTCCATTTTGAGTATTATCTGTTTAAAACTCTTTACTGTCATGAGGACACCAGAGTCATCAAAGACCAATTAGACAACATGTAAGCGTTTTGAATGTAACAGTTAAGGGATTAAATAAAAAATTATTGTGTGAAACATACTCACTTTTATCTTTAAAAGTGAGTATGTTAATGACTTAGCCTACTAGCTCATTGTCACAGTTAGTTTGCTTCATATTCACATTGAAATGATTTACTAAAACTTCCTCTTTCTACAAGCATCACCAGCAGTAGTTTGTAAGAGTTTGAGTGAGTAAAGCTTGTAAAGTCATCTTACCCTTTATTAGCAAAGTCTTAGCTTAACAGTGTTTTGTCACACATCTTATCACTTATACTTAATGAACTGACCAATTAGACCAAAGACATTTAGGGGTGAAAACAACAGAGAAAGATTTAAGACATAGAGATTTAATTGTACAGCAGAAGACATTAAGTCACCCCTAAAACTAAAAATTAGGATAATATTTTGATACTTAAATATTCAAAGTAATAAAATGAGGCCGAAAAAGTTTAGCACCTAGCATACTCTAGTTTCTCTCACTCTCAAAGCTAATGCTTGTTGCTCATTGAAGCTTGAACTACTTAATGATGAAGACAAATGAGCTCATTATCAAGTCCTTTCAAGCATGTTTGGTGCACCCACAGACGGATTGCAGACAGCAAAATGTTTTCATGTGTGCTCTCTTGTTCCGGAGGTGCACAACACGCAACAGATGCCTGCCCGACCTCGCGGTTGTATTTGCATGTATGCAAATTCTAAACTTTACCTTACTGAAGCCACGCCTCACTGGGTTAATTTCCTTACAGCTTAAAGTGGTACATTTCCCTCTATGTGCACGTAGCCTGAGCAGTCTTAAGTGCATTAAGCAAAGATAAGCCTTTGTAATCACAAGCAGAGTGAGCAGGAGAGCAGGGAGGCTCACTACTTGTGTGCTGTTAATTGCATTATGGGTTTGTATGACTTTGTTGCACAATATCATGCTTTCCTTTTCTCATCATGTGCTGTCTTCATCAGATGCTGTTCATTTGCCAAGCACAGACTACTTAGTGTAAGTGTGATGCTTTATCAACGAAAGAAACTGAGAACTCCTGCTATGAAATTAAATTAATGATAAAATGTAGTTTAATTTAAAGAGATCATTTGGGAATCAATTCACAGTTAATGTTACGTTGATTAGCTGAGACATGCAAGTGAAAATAATACGATGAGAGTCTGAAGAAGGTTAGGCTGTAGAGATTACGCACAGTAAAATTGCTGCAGTTTTAAGGCTGAGCATTAGGGGGTGCTAAGAGAATGAAGGGTAAGTGAAAGCATGGCAAACCAATAAAATCATAAAGGTTTAATTTAATAAAACATACACACGGGAAAGAAATGTTAAGCACAAAAAAAAAAAATCAATTTAACCTTGTTATGAATCCCCCTCCACTTTATTTATCACCCACTGGTCACAGTGTTACCATACAAAATCACTTCCAACATGGAACTGCATTGAATAATTAGGATTTTAATATTCACATTCATTCACACACGCCCACGCACGCACACACACACACACACACACACACCCACACGCACCCAAAACACACTTTCAAAAACCAAAATTAAATACTTTTTTTTTTTTTTACAAAATAGAAAGGGCAAAGGACACAGGGACACAATAAAAGATATTAAGACATGCAGTGACAAATATAAAAAATAGACATTTGTTTCCTTTTTCTGTACATACATACATCGACACATATAAATATATAGAAGTAAAAAAGAGTGTATTTTTGATATACAAAGGTCAAATTGTACAGTTACATTCCATAATAACAAACAGAGGACATGGCACAATATTCAAGTGAGTTTGCCTTTTCCACAGACACACTATACAATATTGTATACTGTAGAATCAAAAACTTAGTTCACACAACAGTTGGCTTCTCCAAGTCTGTTCACGCTGCAGTAAACATTGCAAATGAAGAAAGGATACTTTTTTTCAGTGGATATTCATTTAGAAACGCTCATTCAAGCAACTTTTGAACAATTGGCTCTTTGAGTTCTTGCTTTCAATGCTTCAAAATTTCAGAGCCATGTCTTATGTTTTCTGCAAGTCTTCATAAAGACGCAAAGAGAAACTCTGGTACCATAAACAAGCAGCTGACAAGCAGTCAATGAAACCTGTCATTATACAGTTTTAGCTTGGCACAATGAACAAGAATGTACCAGAATGTAGTGAAATCTTTCATGGCCTTCTCTGTTTCCCCCCTCTTCAGTTTTGTCTGACATCCTGCAGCAGTTTGTTGATCTCCTGGGCCAGTTCGCTAGTATCAACGCCGGCCTCGTGGCGACTGTCCCTGCGCTTGCTGCTTTGGTGACCCTGATGGAAGACGCCGTCAAAGTCGTCCTCTTCGTAATTCTCTGGGATTTCCTCCATGGCTGGCAGCCATTTCAGGTGTGGTGGTTGTCCATTTGTGGAGGTGGAGGAGGAAGAGGAAGAGGGAGAGGAGGAGGAAACATGGTTGTTCACCACAGATGTGTTCCCTGGATTTAAATAGTGTGTATTAGCAGCCCATGCAGCTACACCAGGAGGGTAAACAGGACCTTTACCACCGGGGAGCAAACCTCTACGGCTGTCTTGAGGAACAGCGTTGTTACTATAGTTACCTGCAATGTTGCCACCACGACTGCTTGCCCTCTCTGTGGTTGATGAGGATGAGGGTGGGCTTGTTTCAGTGCACTCAGTGTAGGAGTCTATGTTGGAGGGTAGGAGTCGCTGGAATACAGAGTTCATCTCTGTGAGGAGGGATCCAGTCCCTCCCCCAGCTGCATCGCCTCCTCCCCCTCCTCCTCCTCCTCCACTGAGATCTAGCTCTTCATTCCCAGACTCCTTGCCAAATGTGGAGAAACTCTTGCGATTCTCTGAGTCCACCGAAGACTCATCATCATCTAGCTGGGGTGGCTGGGAGGACTCTTCCCCGGGGATGTACATGTTGTTTCGGTAGTCTGCGGACGATGCAGGTGAGGAGACGGGGGGCATCCAGCATTGGTCAGAGTGTCCCAAGATGCGACATTCATCCGTGCACAGTCTCATAGCTAAAGTAAAAAAATGAACAAACAAAAACAAGAAAAAAAGGACAGTGTCAAGCTAAAGTTCAGATTATGTGCTGGGAAATTTTAATGGCATCGAATATTTTGTGACAGGACTGCAAACAACTCAGATAAATATGTATTGCTTTGAGCAGACTTCTTCATATTTGAAAAAAGTGTGTCATTTTCTGTCAGTAAAATAAAAGTTAAAAATATTTTTAGTTACATTACCATATTTTAATTTAAACCTGAGAATATATATATTTTTTGCTTTACTGATTAAATTCTAGTGGTAAGTGGTAACAAAACTATAGCAGGTTCTCAATAAAAAATAAAAAAAGTAAAAATGTGCAAGAATCTTTTCTTGATTTGATTTGCATTACATATACAAATATAAATTTATGAATGTAGTAGTGTAGCAACTTCAACATTTAGACACAATGAAGAAAATCTCAGGAACTATTTTGTAATGTTGTAGTTGAATATCACCATGTGCCAGAATAAACCATAAGATAGCCTAGGAAACTGAAAGCTTTAATAGAAAGTATATATATTTTAAATCACTTTTAAAACATGTTATAGTAAGTGAGTAGTGAGTAGGTAATAAATTGTATATTACCACGGATTGCAACTTTAAAATCCACAATTTGTGTATTAAAGGTATTTGTGTATCCAATATTATACTCAGGTATATTTGACAAGTTAGTCAGTTGTTTTATAGTTAATTTATTGATTTATTTGCTTAGACATTTGCCCAAATAAAAGCAGCAATTGTATTATTGTCAAATTTAGGCCTAATGGTTGATAGTTGCTAGACTCAATAATGAGTGTATTTAGAATTTGACTTTATGTTCATTGTGAATATTCAACAAATAATTTAGCTATGCAATAATTTACTTGCTTGTATATTTATTTAGAAAATAGGTAAATTCTTGGTAAAAACAAAATACCTGAAAATTGTTTATACTTTAGAGATAATTAGATTAAAGAAAAACAATGGTAACCCTCACTATTAGCTCTAATTCCTATGTCTATTTTATTTATTTCTTAATTAGAGAAAAGACAGCATTTGGGGGTGGAGGGGTAACTGCAACACTTCCAAGTCTTTCTCAAAGGGAGAGATAAAGTGATAAAAAAATGGTCAAGACCACCATCTCTTCCCTTATCCATCTCAATAAAGCCTTAGAATACATTAACAACTACAGAGGAAAGACAGTGAGATGTGAAGGAGCTTTTGGGCAAGCAGGAGAGAGTAGGAGAGAGGGACCTAGGAAGTGGTAGAGGGAGAGAATAACATCATTCTAAAAGCAATTACTATGAATTCTCCTCAGTTCAGACATGAAAGCGCACCACTGTCACTCACCATGGGAAAAAAGGAGAACAGGAAAAAGAAAAGAGTGAAGGGAGGGGAAAAAAACAGCTCCCTGAGACGCATACCGATGAGTGACAGGCGACTCATCTCCGCTCCGGGGAGGATTTTACAGACACGACTCTATCTTAGGGGCAGATAACACACAGACACAACTGCACACGCACAAACAGCCAGCACGCTGTGCCCTCTCTCAGTGTGATAACGAGCGTGGAAATGAGGGCTGTGTGGAAGAATGGGGCAGTGTACAATGGAGATTGTGTCTGCAACAGGGTGAATTTAGAGGCCGTAACAGAAGGTGTAAAGACAAATAATAAGCTTAGACTTGATACTGTCCATGGTGCTGAAATTTGTCAGATAGGTATTAGACTGGACGAGCTGGGAGCTGTCTCACAGATGGCTTGCTTAGGTCAATTTCATATTCTTTCAAATTGGGAGTGAAGAGAAAAAAATAAATAAATCAGTTGTGGAAATGTTAAGTCTCAACATCCCCTTGAGTTTACTCCAAGTGGCTTAGAGCAATTTAGAAATTGCAAAGTGACAAGTTTTACAGAACAGATTTAAGTAAAGTGCGATAATCCTCTAAAACGAGAGGTGACAGCTGAGATATTGCCACAGAAGGTGTCGGGGATGTGAGGGAACTGACTGGTGCCAAGTCATGCTGAGAAAGGTGCAAAAAGTAGAGGAAATAGAAAAAAGTGCCACCGTGTAGCGCCAGCTGTTGAAGCATTTCAGGCAGAAAGGGAATGTAGAAAAGACCTCACCTGGGTGGAGTCGGTGGTGCATTTCGAGGTGCATTAGGTCAGAAAACCCCTCCCCTAGCAGCAGCCTGTCCACAGGGGATTCCCGCCCCATCTCGCAGTCACTGTCCCCCGCCTCACTGTCCCCACGGCCACTGTCCTTCAGACTGAACTTGTCCATGTCCTGTAATGCGTATCTAGGAACAGAAACCACAGTGAGATAGTTTGTAAACAGCATAGTGCTGTTTGAAAATCAATGATGCAAGTTTATGTTTCAGTGCACATGGAAAGCTGGATGAATCAGTCTGCCCGCAGAGGAGACTAGATCTATCATATCAGACTTGAAGCTGCTTCTGCAATATGTCAAATCACAAGACAAGGTTTAGCCCATAAATTCTACATTGCAGGTAGATCCCATCATTAAATCTTTTACAGCAGCCACCAGGGGCATCACTAAATCTATCACTTAGATGTTATAAGGGGATATTATGATGAAAGTTCGGATGGATTTTTAAAACCACAGCCTGGTTTCAATGAGGAATACATGGAAATTGTTGTCAGACAAATGAGTTGCATTCCTTTAGACTGAATGAAACTGGTGTGATAACAATTCGAATGTGGGGGGAAAAAAAAACACTAACAAACCATAAAATCACGCAACAGATCCACTGACAAGTGAAATTCAACTACACAATGAGGAATAAGTGGTTTGTAAAGTAAACAAAGGATAATCTTTTCAGGAAAAAAAAAAAATGGGCGAGGAGGACTGGGGGATTGGGGTAAATTACCTGTAGCTGCGGGAGTATTTGTTGCCACGGAAACTGGGTCTGGGCTGGTACTGGCCCTGATGGAGCATGGACAGAAGCTGTGAGACTTGCTACATCCCCCAAAAAAATGACAAAGCAAAGAAAAAAAAATAAAGCAAACAAAAATAAAAGGGGAAAAATGAATAAAAAATGGGACATTGGAGATGGGGGGTAGGGGGGAGCAAGAGACAAGACAGAAGACAAAATAATGGTTGAGTAAACACAAAATGGATGATGGAGAGGCTACTTAAAATGGGTGAAACAAAATGGATGACACTAAAATGAGAAAAAATAATAACGGGGTACTGGAAGTGCGATGAGACTACGTGAATATGGAGGCACATGACTGGGAGTTCAGTCATCGTAATGATGGAGGTAATGGTAACAGGGTGTAAACAAGGTAAAGACAAAGGCATCTATAATCATCATCAGTTTTAATGAGAGTCAGTCTGAACTACAGGGCACTTTTGATTAAGTCACTGTCACATTTGGAGATGACTTAATTTGCTCAGAGACAGCTGTATGTGGAGGAGGAGAAAGGCTGGTGTATGTGCTTTGTGTGTGCAAGAGGGAGAGCTAGAGTGAGAAAGAGAGGGTGTGGGTGAAATACAGAGAAAATTTAGGACTAATGAATCGCATTAGAAATAATTTAGAGAAACTTGAGGTATGTGTGTCTGCTCATGTTTACCTCCACTGGTGGAGTTGCGTGTGCCATTTCCAGGGCAAAGCTCTCCGGGATGTGATTGGACGAGATGGTCACCAGGCTATTAAGAGATTGGCGACTGTGATGGCTCTGTGGAACCCCCATCTGGGCCCGGTCCATTGGAGGTGTGGTTGATGGTGAGCGGTGGTGAGCCCTAATGGGGAGGGTGCCGTTCACTGTGGGCACCAGGGTGATGTCACCTTTGTGAATTTGGCGTGAAGGTTTCTTTGGGTGGTGCTGGTGGGTGGACTCAGCCACCCGGCAGTTGTAAGAGTGTCTCGCCTCTTTCTTTTCCCTGTTACAGCGGGTGACAAAGGCCACCATGATGACCAGGAGCGTGCCAACGATTACTCCCAATATGATGATGATCATTCTGGATATATTGATTGGAGACCCCCCCTGGTCCATTGGCTGTATATGGTTTTTCATGTTCTCATGGAGGCTGATTTTTAGAACTGCCTTGGCACTAAGACTCTCAGTTCCCTGATCTTTGACCAACACAGTAAGCTCAGCATGCTCACGTGGGAAATTCTCTAGACTGGTGTTGGCTTGGATCTTGCATGTTCTTGGCTCAATAACAAAGTACCCTTCTTCATTGCCACTGACAATAGAGCAGATGAGCTCAGCATTGAGACCTGTGTCACGATCTGTCGCCCTGACCACCGTCACTAAACGTCCAGCCTCTGTGAACTTTGAAGCACGAATGTCTGCTGAAAAATTCCACAACTGTGGAACCACAATGACTGGGGGGTTATCATTTTCATCCAGAATGTTCAGAACAACAGTAGTGTTGCTGGTAAGTGGAGGTTTACCTGTGTCTTTGGCTTGCACAACAAAGGATATATTATTCACCTCTTCTCGGTCAAACGTGCGCAGAGCATAGATGGCACCATTAGAGGGGTCTATAGTGACGTAAGTGGAAATGGAACTTCCATGAATGAAGTTTTCCAAGATGGAGTAGCTCACCTGACCATTGGCATCCAAATCAGGATCAGTGGCTGTGATAGAAGTCAGGTACGCTCCAGGGGCATTGTTTTCCGATTTGAAGATCTCATATCGTCCCTTCTCAAAGCGTGGCGGGTTGTCATTTTCATCTGTAACATGCACTGTGAAGTGTTTGACTGTGGAGAGACTTGGGGTCCCCCTGTCCTCAGCCACAACAGTCAGGCTGAACTCTGACCTCTTTTCTCTGTCCAGGGACACATTGGTCAAGATCATGTAGTTGTTCTCATAGGTTTTCTGCAGTTTGAAATAACCTTGACCATGAAGTTTACACTCAACTTCTCCATTTAACCCAGAGTCCAAGTCTTCCACTCTTACCAAAGCAACAAATGTGTCCAGCAGAGATGCTTCAGATACATAAGCTGCATCTCCATTCCCCTGAGAGGGGAAATTAATACTGATGTCTGGTTTGTTATCATTCACATCTACCACTTTGACCAAGATCTTGCAGTGAGCAGGCATGGAGTTCGGACCCATGTCTTGAGCTTGCACGTCAATGTCATAAGAATTTACTGTCTCATAGTCAACACGCTTGATGAGGGTCAGGTGACCGCTGTCGGTGTTAATTTTGAACGTCTCTATAATTTTAGGAGACACGTGATTGCTAAATGAGTATGCGATTTTAGCATTTGTGCCGTCATCCGCGTCTGTGGCGTTCAAATCAATAAGCAGAGTGCCAACAGGTGAGTTTTCAGGCAGATTTATAACATAGGAGGACTTCTCAAAAACCGGACTGTTGTCATTAGAGTCAGCGATGCTAATTCTGAGAAGGGTCGATCCTGTTCTTGGGGGAACGCCCCTGTCAGAGGCTGTGTACTGAAGTTCGTAGCTGGAGCGCACCTCCCGGTCCAGCTCCCTAAGTACCACCAGCTCTGCGTACTTAACTCCGTCGCTCCTAGACTGCACGTCTATCTTGAAGTTGTTATTTGGCTCTAGTGCGTAAGTGTATAAGGAATTCTCACCGACGTCGGGGTCTGTGGCGCTGTCCATGGGGATGCGCGCTCCGATGGCCGCGCTTTCTGAGATCTCGATGGGGATTAGGGCTCGGGCGAAATGCGGCGTGTTGTCGTTAATGTCCAGCACTTCCACTTCAACGTGAAACAGCTGGAGGTGCTCGGTGGGGAGCGTCAGGACGTCGAACTGGATGGAACAGTTAAGATTCTTCTCGCAGAGTTTCTCGCGGTCGATTTTGGTCCTGATGCTGATCTCTCCGTCCTGCTCACGCACGGTAAGGAAAGAGGAGCTCCCCCGCTGCATCGCTCTGAAGCGCAAAGACACCGAGCTGGGAAGTTTTGCCAAAACATCCGCGACGTCGTCTCTCAAGCGGGCGATTACAGTGCCAACCTTCTGCTCCTCGAAGATCTGATATTTCAGCGTCTTGCCGGCAACGTGCTGCGCCGCCAGCACAAAAACCGTGGCAACTCTCAGCATTCTTGTTAAAAAGAGTCCCTTCATTTTCTACCCACTAGTCCTGCTGGAAAAATGGCTACAAAAAATCCAAAAAAAGATCAGCGCCACCTTTAACTTAAGAAATGCTCTGGCCGCTCAATCAGCAACTGCATTGCTTTTTTTTCTGCAAAAACACGCAGTTAAATAAAGACTGATTTGAATTTTTGCCAGGTCCCATAAACTCATCTGATTCTCCTCACAACCATCCTTTCTTATCAGTCAGAGTTTTTGCTGCGTGAATCCAGGCTGTGTACCACTGGAAATGTGCGCGTATCTCTCCTTCTCCTACTTGCATCTGTGCGCCGTGCGCTCTCTTCCGCTCCCTCTCTCCGTTTGAGCTTGCCTCCGCACAGACTTTACCCAAAAGAAAGAGGAAAGAACGAAAGATCCCGCCTCAAATTTTCTTGCCGCACTTCTGCTTCTGCTCCCCCTTCTTTTTTATGACATCCCCCAGTAAAGACAAACGATTTTTTTTTTAAACCAAAAGCTGGCTGGTGGCTACTTGATATCCAAAGGAGGGAAAGGAGGCGCAAGAAAGGAGGGGAAAGTGGGTGAAAACCCCGCCTTGGATAGGTTGATTCTTGCAACTTTTACGATGAACCATTATGGATCGGGAGATAAATCCAAGAAAGAAAGAAAGCTAAGAATCCTCCTTTTGAGTTATTTTTATCACTATCCATCATTTACATAGGCATATTTATTATTCTCTCTCCTTCTCCAAAAATGATGGAGACGCAGTTATTTTAAATCCTCATCAGACATACCTCTTAGTTATATGCATTATTGCACGCCGCCTTTAAGTCTTAATACGCCTTTTAAAACATAATATTTCAGCAGGAACAAGCTGCTGTGCGCCCACTCCTACACAGTGACTTAAGCACTTGCTGTCTCGTCATTAAAGCACCTCACCTTCTTTGTTTTTTTTTCTTCTTCCTGCTCTTTGAAGTGGCTGACTACATCTCTTTTTCATGCACAGGAACTTTGTAGTGGACACACTGACTGAAGTATCTTTCACTTGTGCTTAATCTGTGCTTGTCTGTGTGGGTGAGAGTGTATAAACTGGGTAAGCCTTGTGGCGAATCGCGCTGAAAAGGGAGCCGAGCTCTAATGAATGCCTTTTAAGAGTTGGTCACGCCGAGAAACAGCTCCGTCCCCCTCCCGTGTGCAAATATACCCAGCATCACTTCAAACTCCCTGCAGGATAGGGTATTTTTGATAACGAGCGCAGCATCCGCAACTCACTAGTTCAAGCATACCGTTTTCAGTTGACCAGGGGGGAAGAGGACCCAATACGCATGAATGCGCAAGCACACACGAGACCAGAGCATTGGGAGAGAGCGAGGAGAGAAGGAGATCTAAGGTTTAATAAATGTGCGCAACAGAGACCGTGCATTCTGGTCACCATCTGGCGCGGTTTGTTTGACACCGGGACCCCACGATTACAGCCGACCCAACAGCACCCTAGCAGAGCATCCCCACCACAGCTCCCTAAAACTGTGAAGAAATAAGTTGTCATGGGGGATTGTGGACTGCACCACCAAGTACCGAACAGCTTTTCCACATTCATTCACACATTTGTCACGTGTGAATGTGGTTGTTGTTCTTGTTGGGGTCCAAAGATGAGGAAAATGTCCTTAATCACTCTGTCACTTGATATACCAAGCGACCACACATAATTAATTCGAGTTAGTGGCTTGAAAAACTTTTTTATTTCGCAGTAACTTTTTTGTTGGTGTATGTATGACATAAATCGTGGATAGTAAATGATGCAGTCCACAATTCTGCTTTTTGGAAGAGTGGAAAGAGGAAGGCCATTGTTGAAATATTTTGCAGTTTGTCACACGCCATGCAAAATGAAAGCTAACATGAAAGAAGATACTCTGATAAAATAAGGAATTGAAAATCTTCAGCCTTCATGTGTGACAGAAAACCAGCACTCTATATCAACCTGAGTACAATGTTTAAGAGTTAAATGTACACGTTAATTGGATGATGAATGGAATGCGTACAGGGGAATCCTGGAAGAAAGCTTGTTAAGCTTGTTTCACCTTGTTAAAAGGTGAAACTTTACTTTACAGTCAGTTAATAACTGTAAGCATAAACCCAGACCTGTATAAGCATGGTTTAAAATCAAAGCATAATCATGGGTCAATCAAAATCCATATCAACATCTAATTGAGAATTTTTGAAAACTGTGTTTCAATGTTTTTTAATTCAATCTGATTTTTTTACAAACAGTATTTGTGAAAATTTGCACAACTTTCCAGATGGCAGAAACATACCCCAAAAGACTCGCGTCTGTAATCACAGCAAAATGTGGGTTTACAAATGCATTGACTCAGAAGGGCTTAAAGAAAATTTATGCCATATTTTAAAAGTTGTATTTGAACAAAAAATACATAGAAAATCATGCACAACTTTTTTTTGTTTTGTTTTGGGTTTTTTTGCAGGACATTCAAATATAATTGATTGTATTCTGTGGTTGCAACATGGAAAAAAATGTGAGAAAAATAATAGGAGGTTTGCAAATAAATACTTTCCCATTAAGACAGATTGATTTCCAATTGGTTACGTCACGACATCTTTCGGTCTAAGTATTTATAAATCATTTTCTAAGTAAGACAGATAAGAGATAGCATCTGGCGACAAATGAGTAATTTAAAAACATCTGCAAAACTCACTGGATGAGAAATATGATCAAATGCCAGGTTAAGGCGTAATGATGTTGTTCGTTTAACACCAAGTTCTTCATTTAGTCTGTTAATGCAATGCATCTGCACATCTCCTAAGTCTTCTTTGTGTCTTTTTCAATGGAACAAAAGCTTATTAAATATTCCAAACGTGCATGGACACCAACCTAAAGCTCCCTCTTTTTTAAACCTGACTCGTAAATTAGCGGAAAAAACCTCATTTATTCCCACTCGTAGTGTCTATTCACTGGAGGAGCCATGTCTGCAAAATGTTTGAGTTCACTCCTTTTTTGCACATCTTTCACTACAGCACAGTTGTTTTTCTTTAAACAGGTTTAATGTGGGCGCCCAGCATTTCCATAGCTCCAAATGCTCACAATGGAGTAATGCAATTACTCCCTGTGTCCCAAGGAAGCTAATCACATTTGGAGAACAAAGTCTGCTCCGGAGTTTGTGGAAAAAGTAAGCAAAAGAAAAGGGACATGGTTTGGAAGGGGGTGCGGGTGCACGGAGGTATTAAAAACGACAGAATACAACAATTAATGTATAGAGGGGGGTGGGCTATAATCTAAGTAAAAGAAAAGCAGATGGAGGCTTAATACGTTTAGGCACGCTAGATAATCAGAGGAGCCAAACAAACAGTGGATTTAGAGCTAAGTAATTCATGCTACAAATATTCATCCCCCCAGCAGGTGCAAAGGAGGGGTGTCTGTAGATTTGGAAAGATTTTCTTTAACTTCTGTTTTTAGCCTCCTATACATATTTTTATTGATCCATTGATGTTTCAGAAGCCTAAAGCTGTCTCTACAAATGGATGCAATCAGCACCTACAAGCAAACTGCCTCTTGCTTGGCTGCAGAACTGTTCATGCGGTGTCTACAACTCCTTTTGTGTGTCCAGATCTTATAGCCACAAACTCAAAGAGTGAATCAAACATCTCTCAGCCATAATTATATGTTCACCCTTTCATGTTCCACCACCGTGGACTCAACCCCTCAATCCCTTAATGTCAGCCAATATTGTTCTTTATGGCTATTCCAGGTCACCCAGTCCTTGTTTTTATTTACCCCAGCAGAAATGTAGCACTCAATTTTAGTTGAAACCAAGATGTTGAAAGTCAGAGTTAATTATATTATTTCATTAACTATAACGAATTTTCAACTGCATTTAGTTTTCAACATACTCCTATTAGTGGACTTCTTTTGTCCGTTCGCTTGTGAACCATAATTTCCTGATGTTGCTCTGTAAGGTGTTTATATTTATTCAATGAAAATTTGCTCAGAAGGGAATATAGGCACCGCAGGTTTAAGAAGCGGTTGCATTAAATTGCATCCAGATAGCAGTGGAAACAAAAGTGTGTGTGCGAGCATCAGGGTGCGGTGATTCTTTTGGTGGTTTGGTTGTAAAGGCACGCGAGCATCTGTCGCCTCGTCTGGCCATTCATTGTCACTCATTCAATTAGCTGCTATTTGGTGGATTCCCTTTTTTGCCAAGGGGAGGAGAAGGACCACAGAGGGGACAGGAGCTTGCTTTCACTGCTGCTTGAAGGGGAAAGTTGAAGCCGTCCCCCACCACACATGCCCACCCCCACCACACACACACGCACCTAACTATAAAGAACTACCCCCATCAGAGCTGTGATTGTTATTCATTCCTGTATTCCCTTGTATCTTCTCCTCTGCTTTCCATAGGGTTCCACAGAGCTTTATTGCTTTATCACCACTATTATCTGTTTTTGTGCGTGTGTGTGTGTTTATGTGTTTATTTGTATGCGTGTGTAAGCAGACGAGAGGGGTAGCCAAGTCTTTTCATGCTCACAGTGAGTGCGCTGATCGCAGTACTCTGAGTGCAGCATATTGCTTGGGATGTCAACAGTTGCGCGACAAATTTATTGCCTATGCAAAGAAAGAATGTGACTGGTCACCTTTAAAGTTAGCATATTGCTGTTCTGCTTTGACAGTCCTATCCTCACTCTTACAGCATGTTATTACTGCTTAAAAGACTGTGTCTACCAAAGTGGTTGAGAACTGTATGATTTTTTCTCTTTCGTGAAAGGCAAGTGTACTGTTGCATTTGAGTCTCCAGTTAGTAGATTTCTGTTTTGTTATGTTCTACTCCATTAGTGATCCTTGTTTGTTTGCTTCATAATCATCCAGTCATTCTTTCCTTGGCCTAATTCTCTGCATGATTCACAGCAGACTCTTTGTAAACACACACACATACGCTCCCACACACACACGCACACATGCATCTGTGGGGTTTGTGCACACATTCTCTTACCAAAAAGGCACTGACAGCAAATTGCCCTGGCCCACCAAGACATGGCACAAAGAAACACAAAGGCTTCACAAGCAATCACCACCAAAGCAGTGAGGACAGACCATCTAGATTCTCAGACATTCAGAAGGAAAAATGGGCAGTGGAAACAAATTACAGTTAAAAGCAGATTTAATGATAACCCCACAAAATTTAAGCTGAAATTAATATTTTAATTTGACAAACATATTTCTTCTGACAAAGTAATAGCAACATTGTGGGGTGGTCTTTCCAGAGTTTTGACAGGAATCTGAGAAACAGAGGATTAGTGTAAAAGAAAGAGGTTTTCCTTCCTCAAAGACTAGGAGCTCAATACCAAAGACATGTTGTTAAAATGCCAGTGGAAAGACGCAAATCCCTGGTAAGCAATTATTAGAAGAGGTCCAATAATAATTTAATTTAATTTAATTGCAATTTGTAACTTTTTTCACTGGAAAAGGGTACAAATGTTTGACATGTAATTTTTACAGTAAAATTTAAATTAAAGTAGACACATTACTTATTTCCCCCCAAATGGAACCAATTATATTCAGTCTCATTCCAGAAACAGATTTTTTTTTTTGATAAAAATAATTTGAAATATAAATCTGCCTTTTATATAAATGATTTAGAGTTTTACTGTCAACAAGCACTTCATGCTCCTGATTGTGGCGAGGAAGAAAAATGACAACTTGAATTGAACGGTATGACGTATTTTCTAGGCACGTAGTGCTATTTTGTAGCAAAGTCATGTAGCTTTGTCACCTTCAGTTGTTATAAAAATACTGTAACCATCAAACAAGACTTAAAGAAATGTGATGCCTTGAAAGTGACCTCTGTCTCTTTAAGATGCTTCTGCTCATTCCAACATCCTGCCTATAGCACATTATGTCAACAATGCTTTTCCATTATGCAATTTGCAGCTATTCTCGCAGTGTTGCACTGACAAAAAGTCAGTGCTCAGTTTGATGAGCTGAGCAGACATGCAGTTCTACCAGGAGTTTGCTAATTGCTGTTGGTGCTAGTCTGAAGGAGCTGAGAGAGACAGGGCTGGGGGAAGGGTGCTCTGATAGTCAGAAGGGAAGCTCAACTGGACAGCACAGCTTCATGAAAAGATTTTGTGGAAATAGGGAGCCTCCAGTGAATGCAAACATAGGTAACCAGAATGATTGCCTGATGAGATCCAATGATTTCTCAAAGACAAATTAAAGAATAACAGCAACACTCTGAGTATCCATCCATCCATCCATTTTCTGTTCACCCTTGTCCCTAATGGGGTCGGGAGGGTTGCTGTTGCCTATCTCCAGCTAATGTTCTGGGCGAGAGGCGGGGTACACCCTGGACAGGTCTGTCGCGGGGCAACACAGAAACAGACAGGACAAACAACCATTCACACACACCCTCACACCTAGGGAGAATTTAGAGAATCCAATTAACCTGACAGTCATGTTTTTGGACTGTGGGAGGAAGCCGGAGAACCCGGAGAGAACCCACGCATGCACAGGGAGAACATGCAAACTCCATGCAGAAAGACCCCGACCTTCTTGCTGCAAGGCAACAGCTCTACCAAGTATGTCTCTAAGTATGTCTTTGATTAATCACATTGTAACATGATGCCCCTCTTTAAGAGTTGAGTAAATAAAAACTCAAAATGTGTTGTGTGCATTGGTATTCAGCTCGCTTTACTCTAATACTCCAAAATAAAATAATGTCAGAGCAATTGTCTTAAGAGGTCATCTAGTTGGCAAATAAGGAATTATACAATTAAATGTCAGTGTGAAAACAGTGGAGGGCAATTTTATTATCAGCTAAATGTTCAGCCAATGAAGTTAAATTCCAAAACCAAGTCAATCAATATTTAATACCAGCTTATACATGTTGGCAGTCGGATACTTCTAAATATTTCCTTGACTTTTTAACGATCCCTTTTGGAGTGGAGGCAGCCTATATCAATTATACAGCAGTTCAGTGAGACAATATAAGCATCAAATGTATATTAATTAGGAGGCCACTTGAGAGCCCTCAGCTCCGTTTCTTTTCTCTAATGCCTTGCAGGTCACCTTGAATTAATGAAGAAAACAAAGTTAGGGCTTATTAGTCTAAGGGAGGAAATGCTATCAGATGTAAGACACATCTATGGGTCCCTGATTGTGCATATGTGTGTCCACACACGCACTGTTTACCCATTTGTGTCAACGTGTGAGTGCGTGTTTGTGTGTGTGCGCGCATGATTGACGGGTTGTTGATTTGTCGGGGACTGCCTCTTGCACGATACGATGTCTGTATGTCGTTGATGACTGACAGCTAATTTGGGGTCCAGAGATTAGTGTTTTAGAAAGGGAAGACTCTCGGAAACATGTCACATCCAAACAGAATTGGTCTTCAGTTGGTCCGATTTCTTTGATAGAGCATGTGTGTCAGGCTGGTAATGAGGACAGGCCAGACTTTATCCTCATGAAGGCAGCCATCATCTCTTGATATATCTGTTTTAAAACATGCAGTGACAGCTGCTTTTTTGAAGATGTCAGTGGACATGAATGAACGGTATCAAAACATTTGCATCAGTGCCTCTTACAGCTACAAGAAAACAACATATGACAGCTCTATTGACAAAAGTTGTTCCTTCAGCTGCATGGCTTCTAATGAGGTCAAGGTCTCGAGTTTTGCCAAACAAATCCCAGGGATTTGTTCGTTTTCTCATCATTTTTTAAATTGGGAAGAAGAGGAAGTAGAGGAACGTCAAGCCAAAAATCCATCGACTTCAAATACAAACACAAACAGAAGCAACCACATTTCTAACTAGCTCCAGAAACTTGCTGGCAGACATTAGACTGGTAGGTGCATGTTTAAAACCAGGTATTCAGGAAAGGGGTGCATGGTCTGAGTGACACAAAGCCCTGTCTGTTTCTGCAATCTGCAGTGCTTACAACCTGGACTGATTAAAAGTAACATAAGTTGGAGTTCAACAGACCTACACTTTTGCTGCTCTGTTCTAAGCCCAGACATCCATAAAATCTGTGTATGTGTGAAAGCGCTTCTAGGTCTGTGTGTGATTGTATGGCTATATCCAGGAGGTGATTTTCTGCCTGAGGTTAGGCCCTTACCAGACAGCTACATGTTTAAGTATCCCCTGCTGACCCACTTCCTGGGGTTGCACAAGGGTTACACTTATTGAGGTCTGACAGCTGTGACATAAGTGGGATAGATGGTCGGTATGATAACATAGGGATGAAATATGTTGAAAGACCAGGTAAAATGGTGATTGTGTGTAAGGTGAAGAAACCTTCTGATCTGACCTTTTACCTGTATTTGACTGCTTTCACAATATCCGAGACAAAGCTTTTTAAATTAGTCATAACAATCCCTAAGATAGTGTCCTGAATCTATAAAAATCAATGTTTTTATGACTCTGATGTGTTACGGTCAAAGTAATTATCTCAGTGTTTGTCAGTGCATGTACAAGTTTTCTTCTATGAATAATTGTACTGTGGTAATTTGAAAATTAAAAAGAAGCTTCTTAAATAATTAACAGTTGTTGAACTTGTTAAATATTTAAATTATTTTTCTTTGCTCTCTGGAATGTCACTCTTTGCATCATGTAGTTTTTTTCTACAAATGTAGTTTGCTTACATTCTTGGTCTCTTGCCTCAAGAATGTGATAGAAAGAAAAAGGTAGAGGCCATTCATTTAGGTACCTGTCTGGCATAATAAGGCAAAGAGGTTCTTACATATACCAAACAGACTGTTGTGACATCTAGCTCTCATGTAATTGTCAGACTGAGCTGCAATATATATATATATATATATATATATATTTGACAAATTTATGTGAAACATTTCTTCCTGAACTCCTCTGACATACTTATCATCAGAGACATTAAGTATATTGTGTTCAAATGCAGAGGAACCACCTAGCACATCCCCCAAAATTTACAAAAAAACCATTGGCCTTCCAGTCTGGGTGAAATGTTCAGTTTTTTCACTAAGATTTAACCATAAGCCAGGCTCAGAAATGTAATTATTGCAGCTGCGTGCAGGTTGGTTCCATTAGTGAGTGAAAAACCTGTTTACAGATCATAATGTAGACACTGTCTATTTCAGAATTTTTAATTATTTGTATTTTCAACTCCTGAAATGTCACCCTTTATGAAATCTTATTTTCTTTAGATGTAGTAGTCCTTTGATTTATCTTTGTTCTTTTTTTTCTTATCAAATTATTTGAAAATAGATATTACTTTGAGATATTTATTCCTGACTAGCTCCCAGCGTTTCTTAGTGTCTTTGGTATTGTTCTCAGTTGACATTTGATAATTTTAAATCTAATGTATATTAATTTTTATATATGTGTATGCATAATATAAGGGTCTATAAGCATTTAAACATGGAAGACTTGTGTTCAAAGCACAGGGATTGTTAAAACATAAATGGGGGAAACAGAAAGTGTGGAGTTAGAAATGGGGGGATACAAAGACGGAATAGGAAGAGTTAGTGCAAAAATGAATAAAGATTTAGGAGGGAAAACTATAGCAGTTTACTAAGATGAAAAGAGATGAAAACTTCTGTGTACCCTCTGGCCCTTCAGATGTTCATGATTAAAACCTCTCTCCTCCATCATTTGCACACACCACTTCTCACCTAAACTTAATGAAAACAACGCTGGATTGATTTGTGACAACCTTGAGAGAGCTGGGGTACTTCAATATGTGTGTGAGAGTGCAGACTCCTAGGTGTGACTGCCATTTGTGTGTATGTGCAAGTGTCCCTTATTAGTCATACTCTAGCCTAGTCACACCTGAACTCCCACTGATTTGGTCAGGGGAGCAGAAAAAGAAAGACCTTGGGAAAGGTTATACAAACTAGGGAGATAAAGTGGATTCAGACAATCATTTAGTTTTTTTCTTTTTTTTTTTTTTTTTCTGGAAGGCAGTGTTGCTGTAAAGATGAACAAATTGTCCACAAATTTCATAAGCTCTTAGGCTTTGCTGTGGAAATGCTTAACATGGTGTCTTGAGTTTATGCAGGAAATTTTTGTACAGAAGCCAAACAGTGAACAGCAATTGTTCAATCAGGCTCAGCAGGCACGCAAGTTACAGAGGTGCAGGAATGGCAGGGAAGGGAAACGAAAACAGAATTTGGACAAAATGACAAAGTGGATGGATGGTGGCTGGATAAAATGGAAAGATGGATGAAATTATGACATTTCATAAAGTGAAGCCAATTTTATTATTCAAATCCTCACTCTCTTGACAATCAAGGTGACTGATGTTGCATTTAATTTGGTTTCATTCCTCCTCACCTGACCTGCACATGCATAATATTGCATTCTTATTACTGCCAGTCACTTGATATTCAAGAGAGATTATTCTTCCAACATGCCAATTACCAAATTTTCCTTCAGATCCCTGTTTACTACTCTGAAAATAAGTTTTTGTTTTTTTTTTCAAACTAACTGATATTATAATGATTATGGTGGTATGAAGGGGGAAAAAAGTTATGAGGCTAAAACAGAAAAAGAAAATCTACAATTTCAACTGTGAAATGGTTCGGGGTTGTGGAGAATATAAGAATTCTGAAATGATCTTTGGTGAATGTTATACTTACTTATAATCATAGGTTTACTTTGTTGTGACATGTAAACAAAGAATGCAATATCTGCTCCGTTTCAGCATACCAACCCACTCTTGCTGTGGTAGTCTCTGAGTTCGACCCACATTCCATTACTATATAAGGAAGAGGGATGCAACTATGGAAGGTTGTTGAGCAAAGCAGACTAACATGAAATAAACCATGGTCACGTAGGTGGATGGAGAGGAAAACCGCAGGACAAAGAGGGAATGTTTTTTTTAATACAACAGTTTGTACACACAAAAAGACCTCCGACCTCACTGGAATTGCCACTGGACAATGTTGAATGTGTTTTGATGTGTAAGTGGCTCTTCAAGATATATCTTGTGACTTTATTAAAGATTAGTTGATTTTAACTCACTGACTCTTCTGGAATCTCCTGCATTAACGAGTCTGAGCCAGAGACGCTTAAGTCTCCGACAGGGTGTAGCAGATAACTCAGCGATCTGACAAGTAAATATCAATTTATATGTGAAATGAAAAAAAGCCAAATAATATTAATCTGACTCACAGAACTTGACACAGAAAAATATTTCTCTAATGCGCAAATAGAGATGAGGAAAATGTTCATCGAAGCTGCTTATCATTAAACAAGCCTCATCAAGTCTGCGTTGCTCCTTGGCTGGTATTATTGCCTCCTCTGCTAACAAGCAAATAATTCACTTTACAGCCTTCTTCCAGTGCTATGTAAACAGCAAATGAAAAGGATGCTCTCTAATGGTTTTACTTTAAAAACTCCAACACAAAAAACCACACATTGCCTAAATGCAAACTGTCGCTCCCAGGGGCCTCATCAATGGTGGGAAACGAGAGCAGGCAGTAAATAAACACATGCTGATACAACGTCAAGTTAGCCACAATTATGCTTACATTATAAGTACTGAAACACACAGAAGCATATTATGCTGATTAACATGCCCTCCAATTTTTTTTTCACTTTTTTAAAACACCAGCCAAACAAGCATGCATCATAATTACCCAAATTAATTCCCACAAGTACCACATCATCATCAACACCAGCTTTTGTTCATGCTTGATTACTTTTACATGTAGTGAAAGCTACCCGGTGTTTAACATCTTTCTGTCTCACATACACACTCTGATTCAGGAGGCATACCAGGAAACCTCCAAGCAATGATGGCTTTCATCTGTAATAAGAACAAGGCAGGACACTGAGCTCCAGTGTTGTAATCAATAAACATTATTGTGAGTTCTTACCTTCCTACTCATGTGCGAGCTCTGTTTTGATTTTGATGATTTATTCTACACAGTTCCACCATAATGACTTATATGACCCACAGAGAAACACAGGAAGACATCCATGGCAATGTTGTTTTCTCAAGGCAGTTTGAGAAAACAAACATATTCAAACTTCGTTGTAGGCTGTTATTTGGGATAAAAGCCAACAGATTGTATTTCCTACATTTTGATATCCTTTGTAAATTGATATAGTTAGAGCTTACAAATACTTATGCATAGGGATGAATGTGAGGAAGGTTGAAGCTTGTATATTTGAGTAGATTAAATTGGCTGGTTTGCTAGCCCAACTTACCTTGGGCTACACATTTTTGACACCATTCCAAAGGCTTAATATTAGACGGATTCTTACACTCCAAAACCAGTTTTGACATATGCTTGTGATCACTGTCCTCTTGAAACACACACTGGTTGTGAAATATAATCCTGTCACAATG
This sequence comes from Gambusia affinis, assembly GCF_019740435.1. Lineage (NCBI taxonomy): Eukaryota > Metazoa > Chordata > Actinopteri > Cyprinodontiformes > Poeciliidae > Gambusia > Gambusia affinis. The sequence continues at coordinate 18,163,123 of NC_057871.1, read as the reverse complement.
CTACCATAACCATGCTTGTGTGCACTCTAACCACTGTGAGACACGATGCCCCATGCAGAGATATTTCTACACTAAACCATACTTGAAACCGCACCAGACTTGCTGTTGACCTTGAACAGCTTGTTTTATAAGTTAGAGTTCACCCTCTTCTGGCTGGTACCTGGGGGACTCGCTATTTGGCTTGTGAAGAAATTTATTGATTCATATAATGCAGATGAATCTTTGGCATGTAAAAACAATTTAATGTTTTTTTTTTTCCTTCCCTTCAAAAAATAAGTGGTCAAGTGGCAGAGTCAGCATGACCTCATATTAGAGAGCGACATGTGCAGATGATACTGAAATTGAAAGGGATGACACATCAAAAGTCCAAAACAAAGATGTGTCTCTGGAAGCAATTTATTATGAATTCTGAAATGAGCATTCATAATAAATTGCCACTTATGAATATTATCTCTTCAGGAATGAAAGAAAAAGTTTACCTTATTAAAGACATGGTTCTTGAGGACTTGAGAAACACTACTTTAACCCAATGTTTTCACAGACCGCTATCTATCTATCTATATATATATCTATCTATATATATATATATCTTTCGCCCTGTGACAGACTGGCGACCTGCCCAGGTTGTACCCCGCCTCTCGCCCGGAACGCAGCTGGAGATAGGCACCAGCAACCCTCCCGACCCCATTAGGGAAGAAGGGTGTAAAGAAAATGGATGGATGGATATATCTTGCGCTGCATGTTTTAGGTGATTCCCTTCTGCCACACACCTAACTAAAGTAGGCAGCACTTGATGGCATCCAGGGGAGGTCATGCAGTCGTTTGGATCAGGTGTTCTGGAACAGACACACATCCAAAATATGTCACCACAATTGAGAAACACCATGTTAAATAAAAGATAAAGGCAAATATTAAGCTCCGTTCATAACACACCCATATCCTAGAAGTCATGCAGTTTACGACTGCTCGTTGTTAGTCCATTTTAGCCCCCCGTTTCCAGCACATTCGTAAGAGTTGCAACACCTTTTAAAATCAATGACTATCAGGAGTCTCAGTTCAAGTCAAATGGGTCCAAACTTTTTAACTTATACAATTTTCTGCTTTTATGTTTTACATTGCAAAGTGCTGTAGTGTGTGAAATGAACTGCCTCTACAACAGCATCTCTTACAAAATGATTTATTCTCTGGGGGGGAATGAAGAGAATGCATTATGCAGCAAAGAATTCAATTAGAAACTCAAAACAATAATGAAAAAGCAGTTTCTTGATTTCTGTAAAACCAAATGTAGAACTGAATCTCTGAGTTTAGACATCTTTTTAAATTCCCAGCGAGTAATATTTTCAGTGTCATCCACCTGCTCAGAAAGCTTATATTTAATTTCCCTCTCTGACAACCTCTTTTACTGTCATACCATCAGCTCGCTCAGTGGAAAAATCAAGTGTCTCAGAACCTTTATTGTTCTTTATAATTTCCCTTTTTTGTTTAATGGTTATTTTGCAGCAATTTATTCAGTTCTGTAATT